>NW_017805135.1:3627552-3630287 GCF_001891065.2 Hippocampus comes
GAGAGAGAGACAGAGAGAGAGAGAGAGAGAGAGAGAGAGAGAGAGAGAGAGAGAGAGAGAGAGAGAGAGAGAGAGATAATAACGTGCATATAAAATAGTATCGGTTTTGTTTTTTTCTCTTATATTTCTTATATTATCTTATGACAGCCAATTGAGGCTTTTTTTCTGGAACAGACATAAAAAGTAATATTTATTTTTTAATTGTGCACATTTTTTCCAAATAAATGTTGTTGCTTTGTTGACTTTAGTTGGTGTTTTACACAGTATTATATATAATTTTCGTTGAGTCACCTTTTCTAACATCCATAAACCATGTTATGATATTTGAAATCAACAATTGACTCGACCACCACAATTCTGAGAAGACCTAAGGGTGGGGCGGGGGGGCGGGGTGGATTTAATGTGACATTCTCTAGCAAAGACGGATCAATTGTTACCCAACCGACTAATTGAGTCACAACCCAGCAGATGTAATCCCCCTGAAAAGCAAAAAGAAATGAAAATAAAGACAAAGGTCATGTGGCACACCAATTCATATACTTACATACACTAGGGGGGGAGACAGACATGTGTTTGGACCTCTTCAAGACTCAAGGTCAGCTCATAAATAACATCCCCGGAGGGTTTGAAGATACAGCGCATCACATTTTTAGAGGAGCGCTCCGGAATGTTATCACACAATAACTTGATGCTAACATGACTCCCACTGTTCAGGGGTCACCACTTTCAAGTGTCCATCCTATAAACTAAGTTTCACTCGCTTGCATTTAAGGTCGGCACTCTGTTTGTGGACCCCATACCCTCTGGAACCTGAGGCTCCTAGCTAATTCCATTCACATTGCTATCAACAAACCTGTCACTAAATAAACCTACTGATTCTTGAGAAAGTGGGGCTTCTTAAATAACTAGCTTGGGGAACCTCATGCCGTTTGGTTCCCTCCAGTGAGTGCTGTAGATTGTAATAGTCACATAAAAAATAAAAAGTGTTACCATTCATTAAAATGAGCTGCTTCCCTTCTTAGATTCCTCCGGCAACTCACTTGGGCAGCAAATTGGTGGGGCCGAAATTTTTAGTCCTCTCTGCATATTCTTGTCATGGGGATGTAATTCAATTAGTTGCCATTGCTTCATGACATAACATGACCATGTTTATACAAACATATTTCTGTGGGCCAAACCTTATGTGACAATTTACGAATTTTTATATGTTTCCAAAATCTATACTATTGATCAATTAACATACATTTGTGTTATTTAAATATTATTGACCAAAAACAAAATGGCTTGCTTCATTTCAATGATGCGATGTTAATGGTTGAACAAACATGATGTTTTGGGCTCGCATGAAAAAGTAATGATTTTGGGGGTACCAGGATTCCAGTGTGGGCCACAGACCGTATGTGTCTCACGTCCATTTTACATGTGTGTGATTCAGTTCGATTCCAAACTTTTATTTAAATCCTGAGAGATCACTGCGGGCAAGCCCTTGATTTCAGTTAATGTCGAGAGAAAATTGTTCGTGAGGGATGGATGATATAAACCTGCACGTGACCTGTCGGTGTGCGTGTGCAAGCCGCACATGGAGAAGCGTCATAATTAGCACAGTCGGGGATGTGGCGTCAATACAAGGGCAGCGAGGCCCCCACGCTGATACGGGTAATTAAGTTAGATGCGATGGCATCGTATCATGTATCAATAATTGATTGCATGTCGCAAGTCAATTAAGAGTGCTGCTAATGAGGGATGTGTGCTAGCTTACAAACCATTGACACACGTGCTATGTTTGAATATCCTTGAGTTTGTTGCTCCATTGTTTTCCATCATAAACATGTCATTTTTACAGATGTCAAAATGTTATACGTATATTTTTATTTATTTTTTAAAGTTGACATAGTTGAATATCCATTCGTCATCATTTGGTCAATGACCCAATGAAGGCAACAAATCAGCAACAGACATCCTATCTTTTTGTTGAGTGTAAGATGGGGGGCGGGGGGGTCACTAAATGTTATGTATTAAAGCAAACTTCTACCTCTCTGTCTCTCTCCCCCTCCCTTTTTCTTTTCTTTTTTTCTTACGTTCAACCCCCCCTTCTCATCCCCTCCCCTTCCCTGTCCTACTCCTCTTCCTCGTCGTTTTTCGTGTCGTCACTTTTACAAACAGACCCGGCCACCCACAGTCTCATTTGCATATAACAGGCGCCCGCCCCTGAGCCAATAGGAAAGCGAGAAGGCGTGGCAAGGGGCGGGGTATAGCACCGAAGGCAAATCGTCGTGCACAGTATACTCCACTGCTTGTTCATTGTCAATTTCTCTTTTAAATATACAATATGTAATACCTTTCTATTCATTTAGAAATGAATACGTTTATTCATTTCATATTATTGGCTTCATAATAATGAGAGAGAGACAGAGAGAGAGAGAGAGAGAGAGAGAGAGAGAGAGAGAGAGAGAGAGAGAGAGATAATAACGTGCATATAAAATAGTATCTTATGACAGCCAATTGAGGCTTTTTTTCTGGAACAGACATAAAAAGTAATATTTATTTTTTAATTGTGCACATTTTTTCCAAATAAATGTTGTTGCTTTGTTGACTTTAGTTGGTGTTTTACACAGTATTATATATAATTTTCGTTGAGTCACCTTTTCTAACATCCATAAACCATGTTATGATATTTGAAATCAACAATTGACTCGACCACCACAATTCTGAGAAGACCTAAGGGTGGGGCGGGG
>NW_017805135.1:3631091-3634940 GCF_001891065.2 Hippocampus comes
CGTTGGAGCCTTCTCCTTGATGTATTCATGGAGCTTGGATGTTTCATCCTGGACAGTGGCTCTCACACTCACTCGCCCCCGGCCTCCTTCCTTTCGGCTTGCGTACAGTCTCAGGGTGCTGGATTTGGGATGGAACCCTCCATGCATGGTTAGGAGCTTTCGGGTCTGAACATCCGTGGTCTGAATCTCTTCCTTTGGCCACCTTATTATTCCTGCAGGGTATCTGATCACTGGCAAGGCATAGCTGTTTATTGCCCGGGTCTTATTCTTGCCATTGAGCTGGCTTCTTAGGACTTGCCTCACTCGCTTGAGGTATTTGGCCGTAGCCGCTTTCCTTGTTGTCAGTTCGAGGTTGCCATTGGCTTGTGGTATACCGAGGTACTTGCAGCTGTCCTCAATGTCTGCTATTGTTCCTTCAGGGAGTGAGACCCCTTCAGTGCGGACTACCTTTCCTCTCTTAGTTACCATCCGACTACATTTCTCAAGCCCGAATGACATCCCGATGTCGCTGCTGTAGATCAAGGTTGTGTGGATCAGGGAGTCTATGTCCCTTTCGCTCTTAGCATACAGCTTTATGTCATCCATGGAGAGGAGGTGACTGATCGTAGCTCCATTTCTGAGGCGGTATCCATAGCCTGTCTTGGGGATTACTTGGCTTAGGGGGTTCAGATATATATATATATATATATATATATATATATATATAGCGTCATGCTGGTAACTGTTTTTTTTTTGGAATTTCTTTTTAACAAATACTTTTTGAGATTCCTGTACTCCTTGCCTCCAGCACCATGAAAACCTTCCGTTAGTGAGAAAATGATCAACCAAAACAGAGAAAGAAACTGGGAGCTCACTGTACTGTCATTTCCCGTAAGGAAAGATGTATTTGCACTCTTTTGCTCTTCAATTCCGGCTGGCGTGTTAGTGTCATCTTTGTTGGAACACGAGCAAGCGTGTCTTCATCTTCTTCTTGGCTTCTTCATGGAACAATTCTTCCCTTTTTCAGTCTCAAAAAGAGTACTCGGAATGGTTGGATGAATTGGACATGGAAGGAAAGAGAAATCCCACGAGGGCATCGGCTCACAGTGAGGCGCCTTTCACTCAAATTAGCTCTGGGTGGAAAACTTCCATTCGACCATTAGCTCCGAGCCTCATAGGCAAAAATCATTTTGGCAGAATGCAAAGCTCCGCTGTTCTTATGAATAGAATCCCTCACAGTTCCGTCAAGGTGACTTATTGTAACATCACAATATATCTGTTAAGTCTCATGCACAATTCCTTTATACGGTGTATTCATTCCGCAGTTCAAGTGGAAATAAGGAGCTGGGGTGCCAGGTGGTGTGTCGTCATGCATGAACATTTTTCCACTGGCCCTGGGTTCGACAGGGGGAGCAATAATTGATATTCACAGCGCATGCACTATGAGGTGTGACAGTAGTTTTTGTATGGACGTGTGTGTGTGTGTGTGTGTGTGTGTGTGTGTGTAGCAACAGAAGGGCCTGAAAACCTCATAGCCTGGGGCGGGGGGCTACGCTTTCTATTGCACACGCATGTCTACATGTGTCAGTTTTCATTCAGACGCCATCATTTGCGACTATAACAATTTCATAACACATAGTTTCTTCTTCGAGCGTCGGGGGGGGGGGAAAGCGCCGCGGGGCCTCATATGGATGCTCTATGTGGTCTGTTGTTCATGCTCCGGTGAATAATGATGGGCTTCGGATAGCAAAGTGGGTAATAAATGAAATGGAAAAAAAAAAAAAACCCAAATGAGAGGTCAGTGGATCGCAGTGAGACATGTTTTTCCTGGCTGCTAATGAATCCCCAAAATACAAACGCGCATTGCTCCTCTGATTATTCACTCACTGTTTGCACTTGAATTTAAATACACATAGACGTGCTCTCAAAGTCATGTTTTATGCTGAATGTTAACGTTCCTCATCTGCAACCATGTTTCCCCTTTGTATGCGTAGAACTGAACTCATTAAATTGGCTATGTTTTGAATGACAATTTTTTGGGGGGTGAAATGAACCCTTTCATGCACCCTGTAACCTGATAACCTGATACGCTGTGCACTGTAGTCACCGCTGTCCCTGAAAGGGTTTACAAAACAATGGGCAATTTAAAATTGTAGAATGAACTGTTTAGTCGAGCACAGTGAGGGAGTAATTGAATGAAAAATTGCAAGTCACTCGGGCGTGTTAGAAATGTTCAAACTTTTGGCATTGTCAAAAATTCCATGCTCCAGTTTTTTTATTTTATTTAGTTATTTATTTTTTAATATTTGGTGTGGCTTTAATCTCAATTTGGAGAGCTATCTCACCAATTCTGCCTGTAAAAAAAATAACCAGACGGATAACCGGTGTATAGACCTCGGCCAAGGCCCAAAACTGTCAACTGTTACCAAATGTGTAACGACGTGTACTATACAGTACAACAAAAGGCATTTTCGGCATCACACTACAGCAACACGTTTGCTTAAACTTCAGCGTCGCTCCTGTTTTTGTGTGCTATGAAACACACGTCGACCGAGACACAAGGTCGTACCTGCATCAGTCAAAGTAAACGAAAGACCGTCAATGGGTTCATGACAGTCTGCAGCTGCACTTTATTTCCTTTTGTGGATCTCAAACTAACATCTAAAATATTTAAGCGGCAAACATATAATGCTAAGTGACAAAGGCGGGCCCACCGCTGTGTTTTGTGTATGCTTTGTGTGTGTTTTGCTTTTGCAACCTCCCCAGTCCCCTTCCCTGAGGCTGTTGTTGCAAAAGTGATGGCATTTAAAATAATTGACTTTCCTTCTCCTCTACGGATATACAGCAATACCAAATTAAAAACAGAAAATATATACATATATATATATATATATATATATATATATATATATAGCGTCATGCTGGTAACTGTTTTTTTTTTGGAATTTCTTTTTAACAAATACTTTTTGAGATTCCTGTACTCCTTGCCTCCAGCACCATGAAAACCTTCCGTTAGTGAGAAAATGATCAACCAAAACAGAGAAAGAAACTGGGAGCTCACTGTACTGTCATTTCCCGTAAGGAAAGATGTATTTGCACTCTTTTGCTCTTCAATTCCGGCTGGCGTGTTAGTGTCATCTTTGTTGGAACACGAGCAAGCGTGTCTTCATCTTCTTCTTGGCTTCTTCATGGAACAATTCTTCCCTTTTTCAGTCTCAAAAAGAGTACTCGGAATGGTTGGATGAATTGGACATGGAAGGAAAGAGAAATCCCACGAGGGCATCGGCTCACAGTGAGGCGCCTTTCACTCAAATTAGCTCTGGGTGGAAAACTTCCATTCGACCATTAGCTCCGAGCCTCATAGGCAAAAATCATTTTGGCAGAATGCAAAGCTCCGCTGTTCTTATGAATAGAATCCCTCACAGTTCCGTCAAGGTGACTTATTGTAACATCACAATATATCTGTTAAGTCTCATGCACAATTCCTTTATACGGTGTATTCATTCCGCAGTTCAAGTGGAAATAAGGAGCTGGGGTGCCAGGTGGTGTGTCGTCATGCATGAACATTTTTCCACTGGCCCTGGGTTCGACAGGGGGAGCAATAATTGATATTCACAGCGCATGCACTATGAGGTGTGACAGTAGTTTTTGTATGGACGTGTGTGTGTGTGTGTGTGTGTGTGTGTGTGTGTAGCAACAGAAGGGCCTGAAAACCTCATAGCCTGGGGCGGGGGGCTACGCTTTCTATTGCACACGCATGTCTACATGTGTCAGTTTTCATTCAGACGCCATCATTTGCGACTATAACAATTTCATAACACATAGTTTCTTCTTCGAGCGTCGGGGGGGGGGGGGGGGGGTGGGCGTGTC
>NW_017805135.1:3635033-3637630 GCF_001891065.2 Hippocampus comes
AACCCAAATGAGAGGTCAGTGGATCGCAGTGAGACATGTTTTTCCTGGCTGCTAATGAATCCCCAAAATACAAACGCGCATTGCTCCTCTGATTATTCACTCACTGTTTGCACTTGAATTTAAATACACATAGACGTGCTCTCAAAGTCATGTTTTATGCTGAATGTTAACGTTCCTCATCTGCAACCATGTTTCCCCTTTGTATGCGTAGAACTGAACTCATTAAATTGGCTATGTTTTGAATGACAATTTTTTGGGGGGTGAAATGAACCCTTTCATGCACCCTGTAACCTGATAACCTGATACGCTGTGCACTGTAGTCACCGCTGTCCCTGAAAGGGTTTACAAAACAATGGGCAATTTAAAATTGTAGAATGAACTGTTTAGTCGAGCACAGTGAGGGAGTAATTGAATGAAAAATTGCAAGTCACTCGGGCGTGTTAGAAATGTTCAAACTTTTGGCATTGTCAAAAATTCCATGCTCCAGTTTTTTTATTTTATTTAGTTATTTATTTTTTAATATTTGGTGTGGCTTTAATCTCAATTTGGAGAGCTATCTCACCAATTCTGCCTGTAAAAAAAATAACCAGACGGATAACCGGTGTATAGACCTCGGCCAAGGCCCAAAACTGTCAACTGTTACCAAATGTGTAACGACGTGTACTATACAGTACAACAAAAGGCATTTTCGGCATCACACTACAGCAACACGTTTGCTTAAACTTCAGCGTCGCTCCTGTTTTTGTGTGCTATGAAACACACGTCGACCGAGACACAAGGTCGTACCTGCATCAGTCAAAGTAAACGAAAGACCGTCAATGGGTTCATGACAGTCTGCAGCTGCACTTTATTTCCTTTTGTGGATCTCAAACTAACATCTAAAATATTTAAGCGGCAAACATATAATGCTAAGTGACAAAGGCGGGCCCACCGCTGTGTTTTGTGTATGCTTTGTGTGTGTTTTGCTTTTGCAACCTCCCCAGTCCCCTTCCCTGAGGCTGTTGTTGCAAAAGTGATGGCATTTTTCTGTCAACCTCAATTCCCCTGATATGGATTTGAACGGTACCCACGGCTGCGTTACGAGCAGCATCTGTAACTTTAGTTCACACAACTTTTTTTCTTGAAACCATTTTTTTATTTGTTTGTTTGTTTCTTATGCCCATGTTGTGTTTTATAATAGCATTAAAAACAAAACTTGCAAAAAGGGAACATCTCGGAGGAATGTTGTGTAATCTATCAGGGATGCATTAAATTGTTGCTGTGTCCCTATTTGTCACATTCCCTTGGATTGAGTCTCGCTTCGTGGCCTTGCTTTGATCTGAATTGTTTTATTCTCCAAATGTTTCGGACAAGGGTTAAAAGGAGAAAAAAAATACATAAATAACTAGAACAAAAACTTGCACAGGAACTTTACTGTAACTGCGGTACAGAATGGATTGTGTTTGACTGTATTCATTTGTGTGTGCGTTTCCCCCCCACTGGCTCCATGCATCCGGACAGGGACTCTAAAAATGATTTGCCTGTTCTGTTATTTATACATGCACATTTATACAGATGTATCCATACAGATGATACTTTATTTTTTCCTTTATGTTTTACTGTCGTTTGTTTGTTATCGTTGCCCTTGGTAGCTGGAATCCATCCAGGACAAACTACAAATCGGCTGCAAAAAGAAGATTACCCCCCGCCCCCGCCCCCCGGTCCCACCACCACCGTATGAAATAAATAGAACATGTTCCTCCAGTCAGTCCATGTAAAGATTAATCACGGTGACAAATCGTACTTGTAATCAAGGCCTTTATTTGAATATACAGACGCTTAGGACTTTAATTCTTTTGGGCGCCGGCCAAATGCTGGGAAACAACAGCTTGGAAAAAGAGCACTTGCCAAGAGCTGTCAGGCCAAGCGCTCCTCAAATAAACACCCCACTGAGCTCGCCATTACCAACAATAACATCAGCGCAATGTCACCGACATTCGGAGAGCATTCCAATAAAATGGCTGTTTCAATTTGCAGAGGCATCATTTAACAGATGTTTTTTTTCTTTTTTTTTCTTCTTATTTTATGAAATTAGAGTCAAGCAACACGGAGGGATGTTGCAGTGTCCTTGGATTTCAAATCGACTGTATTTTTTCTTTTAGCAGAGGAAGCGTCGGTTTTCGACTCATAATCATTACACAATAATGAAATACAGCGACTAAAAGGACCTCTCGAGGACCCTTGCCGATGCCTTTACAGTCACAAAGCGTCGCGTTCGCTAGGCTGCGCAGTTTTACGAGTACAAAGGTTTTCAGACCCGCCGACTGCAAATTGGAAACGTTGAGGGATTTGTCTTGGTGACATTGATGCACAGAAGTTGACAACTTACAAAGTTTTACAGAGAGATGAGAGAGCGCGGGGTCAACGGCACTAGCGGAGACACACGCCCAGTCGCCAAAAAATATATCTACTTTTTTAAAACTTGTTTTAACAGAGACATCCCTCCATTTAGATTCTATATTGCTTCCCCTGATTTGGGTCATGGGTAGATGGAGCCTGTCCCCGCTGAGTTTGTGTAATACACCCTGAACTGTCATCATGTGTTATGCAGGGCATAT
>NW_017805135.1:3639139-3659392 GCF_001891065.2 Hippocampus comes
AATGGAAAAAAAAAAAAAACCCAAATGAGAGGTCAGTGGATCGCAGGGAGACATGTTTTTCCTGGCTGCTAATGAATCCCCAAAATACAAACGCGCATTGCTCCTCTGATTATTCACTCACTGTTTGCACTTGAATTTAAATACACATAGACGTGCTCTCAAAGTCATGTTTTATGCTGAATGTTAACGTTCCTCATCTGCAACCATGTTTCCCCTTTGTATGCGTAGAACTGAACTCATTAAATTGGCTATGTTTTGAATGACAATTTTTTGGGGGGTGAAATGAACCCTTTCATGCACCCTGTAACCTGATAACCTGATAAGCTGTGCACTGTAGTCACCGCTGTCCCTGAAAGGGTTTACAAAACAATGGGCAATTTAAAATTGTAGAATGAACTGTTTAGTCGAGCACAGTGAGGGAGTAATTGAATGAAAAATTGCAAGTCACTCGGGCGTGTTAGAAATGTTCAAACTTTTGGCATTGTCAAAAATTCCATGCTCCAGTTTTTTTATTTTATTTAGTTATTTATTTTTTAATATTTGGTGTGGCTTTAATCTCAATTTGGAGAGCTATCTCACCAATTCTGCCTGTAAAAAAAATAACCAGACGGATAACCGGTGTATAGACCTCGGCCAAGGCCCAAAACTGTCAACTGTTACCAAATGTGTAACGACGTGTACTATACAGTACAACAAAAGGCATTTTCGGCATCACACTACAGCAACACGTTTGCTTAAACTTCAGCGTCGCTCCTGTTTTTGTGTGCTATGAAACACACGTCGACCGAGACACAAGGTCGTACCTGCATCAGTCAAAGTAAACGAAAGACCGTCAATGGGTTCATGACAGTCTGCAGCTGCACTTTATTTCCTTTTGTGGATCTCAAACTAACATCTAAAATATTTAAGCGGCAAACATATAATGCTAAGTGACAAAGGCGGGCCCACCGCTGTGTTTTGTGTATGCTTTGTGTGTGTTTTGCTTTTGCAACCTCCCCAGTCCCCTTCCCTGAGGCTGTTGTTGCAAAAGTGATGGCATTTTTCTGTTCCCCTGATATGGATTTGAACGGGACCCACGGCTGCGTTACGAGCAGCATCTGTAACTTTAGTTCACACAACTTTTTTTCTTGAAACCATTTTTTTATTTGTTTGTTTGTTTCTTATGCCCATGTTGTGTTTTATAATAGCATTAAAAACAAAACTTGCAAAAAGGGAACATCTCGGAGGAATGTTGTGTAATCTATCAGGGATGCATTAAATTGTTGCTGTGTCCCTATTTGTCACATTCCCTTGGATTGAGTCTCGCTTCGTGGCCTTGCTTTGATCTGAATTGTTTTATTCTCCAAATGTTTCGGACAAGGGTTAAAAGGAGAAAAAAAATACATAAATAACTAGAACAAAAACTTGCACAGGAACTTTACTGTAACTGCGGTACAGAATGGATTGTGTTTGACTGTATTCATTTGTGTGTGCGTTTCCCCCCCACTGGCTCCATGCATCCGGACAGGGACTCTAAAAATGATTTGCCTGTTCTGTTATTTATACATGCACATTTATACAGATGTATCCATACAGATGATACTTTATTTTTTCCTTTATGTTTTACTGTCGTTTGTTTGTTATCGTTGCCCTTGGTAGCTGGAATCCATCCAGGACAAACTACAAATCGGCTGCAAAAAGAAGATTACCCCCCGCCCCCGCCCCCCGGTCCCACCACCACCGTATGAAATAAATAGAACATGTTCCTCCAGTCAGTCCATGTAAAGATTAATCACGGTGACAAATCGTACTTGTAATCAAGGCCTTTATTTGAATATACAGACGCTTAGGACTTTAATTCTTTTGGGCGCCGGCCAAATGCTGGGAAACAACAGCTTGGAAAAAGAGCACTTGCCAAGAGCTGTCAGGCCAAGCGCTCCTCAAATAAACACCCCACTGAGCTCGCCATTACCAACAATAACATCAGCGCAATGTCACCGACATTCGGAGAGCATTCCAATAAAATGGCTGTTTCAATTTGCAGAGGCATCATTTAACAGATGTTTTTTTTCTTTTTTTTTCTTCTTATTTTATGAAATTAGAGTCAAGCAACACGGAGGGATGTTGCAGTGTCCTTGGATTTCAAATCGACTGTATTTTTTCTTTTAGCAGAGGAAGCGTCGGTTTTCGACTCATAATCATTACACAATAATGAAATACAGCGACTAAAAGGACCTCTCGAGGACCCTTGCCGATGCCTTTACAGTCACAAAGCGTCGCGTTCGCTAGGCTGCGCAGTTTTACGAGTACAAAGGTTTTCAGACCCGCCGACTGCAAATTGGAAACGTTGAGGGATTTGTCTTGGTGACATTGATGCACAGAAGTTGACAACTTACAAAGTTTTACAGAGAGATGAGAGAGCGCGGGGTCAACGGCACTAGCGGAGACACACGCCCAGTCGCCAAAAAATATATCTACTTTTTTAAAACTTGTTTTAACAGAGACATCCCTCCATTTAGATTCTATATTGCTTCCCCTGATTTGGGTCATGGGTAGATGGAGCCTGTCCCCGCTGAGTTTGTGTAATACACCCTGAACTGTCATCATGTGTTATGCAGGGCATATAGAGAGTATAGACCAGGAGTCCCCTACCTTTTTGGAGCTGAGAGCGACTCTTTGGGTACTGATTTATGCGAAAGACTACCATTTTGATACACCCATCTGAAATAACATATTTACCGAATTACCTTTAAAAATATTATAGTTCGGATTCACCCAAAATCAACATTCGGCTATTCATTTTCCATTTAAGTCGCAGGTGTCAAACTCAAGGCTCAGATCTGGCCAGCCACATCATTTTATGTGGCTCGCGAAAGCAAATCAAAGACATCAACTTCCATGATGCTTGATAAAAGCTTTACCAAAATGTAAAATTCTCATGTGTAATAAATATCAGAGACATTGGAAGCATTTTCTTTGTAATCAAACCCCTCATTACAGTAACTAGGAACTAAATAGTTGAATAAACTGTTATACTTGACATCTTTCTATAGTTTCAGTCATAACAGCCCACGACAAAAATGAGTTTGACACACCTGGTTTAAGGAGTGCCCATACTACCACAATTAATAACCATCTACTTGAATGGGTTATTAGTTGTACTTCTGCTGAAAAACACATCATAGTCCCATAAACAAAAAGATGCAAATTGATTATAATGACCAAGGTTTTTATGTTACCAAGCCTCATATTCACCTTTTTTTGAAAACATATTCGAATGTACCAAGGCTGGAGCTGACAGGCTAACGTAGCCGCGTCAACTTACGGAAAGGTTCTTCTTTCTAACGTAGAATAACTTCTAGGATCCCTCACCACACACTGGCCAACCGCAGAACCCAGGACGCGTATTCCCTTTTGGTAAAGTTTCAAATCCATCCGTCTTCTGTCATATCAGCTTGCTAGCGCTCAGCTAACCTGGGAGTGTTCTCATTTATTTCTAAATACAAAAGCAGTACTTTGTAATGAACCAGTGTTACATGTAGCGATGACTATTTTGGTTTATTATCCAAATGCTGTAATAATAACTGGTGACCTAAATACGCTCGCGCAACAGTTAAGAATGCAAATAATATAACTTAAAAGGTTCCCTGTACAGTTTAAGAAAAAGTTTCCTCCAAGAATATAATTGTCATCCAATCAGTTTAGATGAGCAGAGCCAAAAGCTGCCGCACGGAATCAAACAACGCGCACAGCACAGTGCTAAAAGCTAATGAAAAATAGATTTAGTGTGAGGCTCGTTGCTTTATTTAAGGCTCTGCCAAGCGCCATGAGAGGAAGGCAGAGCAGCTTGTGAGCTGCTTGCTAAGGCGATGTGAAGTGTCAACGTTTGTGTGTCGACGCCGTGAGCTGCGGACTCCGCAGCGTTCGTAGCGCCGAAGTAAAAATAGACCGTGGTGACAACTCTGTGGTGCCATAAAGACCCCCATTAACCGCATGTTTCTGCCGCTGCCGGGGGGGCTGCACATCTCTTCAACCTGACACTTTGCAACAGTTTTAGACAAAAGAAGATGGGGAACATTAATGTTCCCTAAAATTTCATGCGAACAACCCTAAATGTGACAAAATGCCTCGTGAGGCTAAAAATGGGCTGATGCGACTAAACGGGTCTGACGACTGTGTGTTTTATCTCATGGAGATGGGGATGAAAAAAAAAGCTGTTGATGCACAGCATGTCGTCCTTTTGATCGAGTGATGATTTGAATTGAAGTTGAGGAAAAGCTGTTAAAAATGTTTGAGCGCAATCGACCAAGAGGCTTCTTTGTAAAGCAGTGAAATTGCGTGAACAATTTTACGTCAGGTAGAAATATTTTTCTGTTCAACTTTTTAAGGGATACAATTTTTCCATCAATCTATTTTGATAATTCGTCGTGTCAAAATGTTCCGAGGGGTTATAATCTCGCCGAAACCTGGATTTGTGAGAGAACATTGAATTGGGGGTGTTTAGGTTTTGGGCTCAATACGCAGCCCACTAATGCCAAAAATATCTCGGACCATGTGCACGAATGCACACGCTGAAGCGGCATCAGTTTGTGATGGAGGAGAAATGAACTTCGAAAAACCGCCGTCTAAACGTCACCCATGTCATTTTTGGGGGGCCTCGAGAATGGTCGTTCGCCCATGAGGGTATCAAATGTGCTTGGCACGCCACCTCCTGATTGATTCCTTTTCAACAATGACATCCCTCTGATGCTACCAAAGATCTCCGCGGACCATTCTGCTGTCGATGCGACTACAAAAACGGCAGGAAAAGCCTAATAGAACATTTGAAGTTCATTGGGGTTCGAGGCACTTTAAATGCTGTCAGGTGTATGCTGACTCCCATTTCACATGAGTTTCAGTGTGATCGGTTAATTCTGAACTCCACCGCATCCCCAGTGGGAAGAAAGCGTTTAAACTTGCGCAATCACATTTTCACAGTCGTTTATTTGAACTTAACCTCTAAGAGTTGTTTTTTTTTTTTTTTTTTAATTGAGATGTACAGGTTCCAGATCACATTAGTGGTGGAAAAGGTTTTGATATTTATCTTGGGCACATTGTTTTTATATCGAAAAAACCTGGCATTGGAACCGAAGTGTGTAAACTTTTTTATATCCACTGTAATCTTTCCATTTTCTCCTTCTTGTCAAACAAGGTTCCTTTCCCAGTAGTGTGCTCGTATCCGGTATGCGCTTTATTGAGCCTGAAAGACAGAAAGAATTTGTTTTGGCTGTCGAATAAATGCATTTTACACACACACACACACAAAACGTAGTTTCTCCTTTTAAACTGCACCGATGCATCCACACACCGGTATGGTCATAAAAAGTGTTGGTTTTCCATATTTCGCTCTTTATGAAATTTTTATTTGACTTCTTTTCATATCCTCCACGCCTGATGAAAGGTGCCAAGCCAAAACATATAGTTTTATAATAGATCATTGAACTCCATTTGTCGCTGGAGTGTTGCTAAATTACGATTATAATTCAGCACCTCACACCTTGCTGCGGCAGCAAATTACACACCAATTGCTCCGCCGGGTGTTTCGTGAAGTGATGAGCTAATGTGTAACCCAAGGCGAAAGCAGAATTGGCAATACGATTGACTTAAAATGATGTTTTGGAGATGCTACAATTAAGAGTGCTGTCGTTGGGTTGAGCAGGCTGAGGGCTGTTGTGCGTTTCATAGAAGAGGAGCAGCCGCTTTCCTGCAAGATAACGTGCTTTTCACAGCGTTCTTAATCAGTCAAGGATGGCGTCTTCTTTCTTTCTTTCTGGTTTAGCATATTCACATACAATGGGCAGGCGAGTGCAATTTCAACTAAAGCAAAAGGGGTTTGGAGCAGAACCAAGTGGATCCATCTAATTTACAGGAAGTTAGGAGCGTTAAAATGGGACGTAGAAGTGCACACTTTAGAGTTGAGGCCAGCCTGTGTTGCTAAATGCTTCCAGCACTCTGCCAAATGTAAACAGTAAGAGCGTCAAGGGAGTGCGCACAGGACCTCTGCCAAACTTTACAACTACTGACCATATACTGCTATAAATAGATACAATCATCTTTTTCCACCCATAGGAAACATTTATTCACTCATTTTCTATGACGCTTGTTCTCCTTAGGGTCATTGGGGCGAAATGTGGCCTAAACCCTGGACTGGTTTTCAGCCAATTGCAGGACACATTTAGAACCACATTTACAATCACATACACAACGAATATCAATTTAGAGCAGTGTTTCTTAAAACGTGGGACGGCACCCATAAATGGGTTGCAGATCCGCTGTGAGTGGATCGCAGACCGCTATTAAAAAAAAGACATTTTAATCCTGCAAAAGTTGCATGCTGAACTAGTTTGCTGAGCGGTGTCAGAATACGTACACACAGCACAAGAATGCTTACTGTCCATGTGATTGTTTTGATTGATGGGTCTTTTTTTAATAGTAGTAATAGATGGCTGGATGACATCCTAGTTTTACTCCCAACGTTTCTTTAAATACGGTACCTGTGATTTGTTTAAGGTATTCTTTTGTTTCCAGCCCATACACTCAATTTCACTCCGCCAATAAGCGACTATATTTCTAGTCTGTGAGTGTTTATCAAATTCAGTGTGTGGAAAAAAATTGAAAATCCCCTCACCTTTTAAAACTAACTTTTGAAGCGAATAAAGATTCCATTATTCGTCTTTGCTGTCAAGCCGTGTACCAAAAGATGTCAACCACTGAGCCGGCTTGCATCCATTGTTCCGCACTGACGGGTCATTTGCAACAATCCAGAGATAAATATACGTTCTATTTTTGGTCCCCAGACAGCCCCAACCTGCACCCAGCCTCCTGTGAGCGTTTGGGTGCAGACATCGACTGGCCCGACGTCTGGTCTGGTCGCAAGCGGCTTCTTTCCAGCGTTTCTGCAAGTTAATAAATTCTGGCCCATCTGTTTCCATGCAGAGCCCCTTTTCCATTACCAAACACACAGCCCCACTCCCCTTCTCCCCTCTGTGGACGTCTTTCTAATTAACTTCCTCTCCCTGCATCTCTTTGTACCCAAACTGGGGAAAGAGGAGGTTTGGAGGGGGAAGGAAATAAGACTGAAAGAGCAGGAGGTACATTTGTTCACTGTGATGTTTTGAGGCAAAGTAAACAATGCAATAACCTAGTTAGCCAAAGTGCATATTTTTGTAAGCTATAGCGGCGGTGTTATTAATAGCCACACGAAGGCTACTTAACCATGCAATAAAGGCAAGGGGCAGTGAGTGCCACTGTTCCACCTCCGTTTCGGAGAGGAGCGCTAATTGCTAGTTGGGGAATCTAATGAAAACCCTGTAGGCAAATAATGAGGCGGCGCGCAGACTGAAGAGCAAGGTAACGATGTGAATCGAGAAAACAGTCACATACACACGCAATGTAAACATCCACCTGTCTTTTCCCATATTCTGTCCATTCACATACACACAGACACGCATACACAATCTCAGTCCATTCATACACACATTCACGCACGTGCACACACAAACACACACACACACACACACACACACACACACACACACACACACACACAGTATGTAAATCTCTTGCTGTTCTTTCACATACATAAACATAATGTAACCAATTCTGTCTCTCAGTTTACATTTTCACATTCTGTTCACCTGCCTGTCCATGCACAGTACACTTAGTAAATAGTTGTTGGTCTATATACAAACACGCACACACACACACACACACACACACACACACACACACACACACACACACGCACGCGCGCACGCACGCACGCACGCATGCACACACAATCACAATATAAACATTTGTTAATTTCTGAAACATTTTTGTAACTGACCTAAAAATGTGTGTGTCACTTGCTGTGTTCAAACAGAGACTCAAAAACAAAGGACAAAAAAATACTTAAAATAGAAGTTGGTAAAAATGTTGGAACTTTTGAGACGTAAGAATTTGAGTGTACTGAAAATTGCATGTGTGAGTATCAGGGTACAATGATTTATAAATCTGCTAGGGTGTGTGCTTATGTACTGCTGCCGGCATATGTACTCACTTTTTTCGAATAACCGATTATTGCATCAATATGAAATAATTCAAAATTAGGCTTGATATGTTCAGGATTTTGGCACCAAACAACGATCAGTGAGTTATTTATTTATTTATTTTCATCAATAACCTATCACCGAGCCAATCAAAGATTGACCAATTTATGCATGGAATTTAAACACCTTACTGGATTGGGATCAGCCCACGAATAGCCAAAATTCTCCCAAAAATATTGAGAAACAGTCACTACATGGAAAATCTGGGTGGGTGGTGGGATGACACATGACACGCTTCGATAAAAACGCAACATAATTCAAAAAATTGGGGAGGAGGAATCTGACTGTGTATCCTGAGGAAACCTTGGGTAATTATCGATAGCTGCACAGAACACTTCTGGTGTGCACAAGATTGTGTTTGCAGTCTTATTTTGCAGATCTGCTCAATGACGTCATTAATCGATCTGCTAATTATGAAGACACTTAAAAAAATGGTATGTTGAGTTTAGTCAATTTTATTAGTTTCATTAGTTAGTTCATTTTATCTTGTATGTAAGTGGATGCGTGTCCATTCACATGTACCCCCAAAAAAGTAAACATTTCCGTCTAATCGCATACACGTCACATACAGATAATAACTAAGCATTTATAGACACTCACAATACAGATGTCAGTCCGTAAGATTACATCGCTCCCGAGTCAACATCAGTTTGTCTATTCATATACACACCTCATGTAAACACCAGTGCGTCCATTCACAAAGACCAACAACGCGACCTCATAATTACCGACCTTACCTCTTACCAACTGACCATGTCTTGTCTGCTCTGCATGAATGCTGTTGTTGAAACAGTCTTCAGACCAAATGCCCTTTGCACGGGACTCCTACTTTTCCCTCTCACTCCAAATGAAAACATTAACCATCAACACCATTAGGATGTCACGGTGCCCCTGCCGTTTTGCCATTAGCTGGGAATATATCGGCGGCATCGTGCCATGATGGCTCTTCAGAATCGACGCCGAGCTGCACAGAAAAAAAAAAAAGTAGGGCATAAATAGCCAGAAGAGAACAACTCTCCTCACAAGGTTAGGAGTCCCCATTGTGGAGGGAATATAAGTGATGTGTCTCCATTAAGCTGTAATGCGCTTGGTGGCGATGATGCCACTTTTTTTATTGTGATGCCGTTGATTATTCATGGAAGCGGTGACGCCGGCTCTGGGAGATTCGATCCCTGCTGTTCCAGGGCACCCTCGTAAGCACCACTTGTAATTTCCAGTCTTCTACCTGGGCGGCAAAGTTTATGTGGCTGTTTATAGGGCGGGGGTGCCAGCTGGGCGACCCCGCCCCAACCCGACGGGGGACCTCCAAATCTATTCGTAAAGGACAATAATGATGCATGGTTGTCGGTATGACAATAAGGCTGCTTTTCCAAGATACAAGGCTTCGAGCCGGTGGCGGCAATATTTCTGACATGTGTTGGAAGCATTTGCATGAATCCCATGCATATTACATCGCTCCGACCTGTTGGCTAGTCCGGGAATTGTCATCATGGGTTGCAGGCAATAATAGTAAGTTACCGCTGCTTGTCAAATGCCATCCTTCTCCTGCCATAATTTATGTGCATAGGACCATTATCTTGGGGCCCAGCGGGCATTTTGTGTTCTTCCCATTTTCAGCTCGATGTCGCCAAGGAAGTGAACCAAAGCCCGTGCCGAGAATCCCCTCCCCAAATTAATGTTTCACTTGCCTTTTGCAAATTGATTCCGCTACAGTGCCGTCTCCCTGTAAGTGAAAGACGGATGAACGCCAGGAGAGTTGATGCCGCTCATCTGCAAGGTCGTGTCTCCCTCATTACCTCCGCCAAGCACAAAGTGAAGTGTCACGAATTGAAGGACGGATGAAGGCCTTCGTTGGGTATTCAGTGACAAAATACTGGGCCGCTGGAACTTGAACATTCGAATTTTATTTTATTTTTTTAATTGCTTGTATACACATAGTTGGAGTGCCTGCCGTTGTGAATGCATATTTAGAACTGAGAGTCGCCGCTTGGAATTGAAGCGGATTTACATGGGAAAGGAGAAGTGAATCAATCTCTTTTTTTCGTCAGTGGACTCAACAGCTTCATGTTTACTTTGAAACTTAGCTTGTAG
The DNA here is from genome assembly GCF_001891065.2 of Hippocampus comes. Taxonomy (NCBI): domain Eukaryota; kingdom Metazoa; phylum Chordata; class Actinopteri; order Syngnathiformes; family Syngnathidae; genus Hippocampus; species Hippocampus comes. Next base: position 3,649,339 of record NW_017805135.1, read on the forward strand.
CAGAAGTAAGGACACTTTGATTCTCTCCTCTTCCAGTGCCTCTTTACAAAGCAAGATCTGGTAATTCTACAACCTTGTCGTGATACCAAATATACTCTGTCTGGTGTTTTTGTTCAGTTTTTTTTTTTAGTTTTAAACAAAACTGTATGGAGGGTAAAAAGAGATGAAGCCACGCAGTTTTGGGTGTAAATTTTGATGGCATATCCAGGATTATTCTTTTAATTACTTTTGACAGTTTTCAGTTATTCTTTCATATGTAGTTAGCACCACCTACAGGACTGTCGGGGAATTGTTCTTTTTCATGGAACAACTTAGCCTGAAAACTGCTTTGATTTCTCTTGTATCTCTCCGATTTAGTTGGGCTCGTGGACTCCGCATAATGTGTGTGGCATATTTTGTAGAACCTTTGCAGATTTTTCGGCCGCCAAAGAATCCATGCATGAAAAAAAAAATCTGTTTCCAGCTCCAACATTTTTACCAACTTCTATTTTATTTTTATGTATTTTTTTTTTGTCCCCACCTATTGCCCCAAGTTTATTGGGATAGGCTAATGGATCGGCGAAATAGAAAATATATGGATGAATTTCCAAATGGTGTGTTCAGTTTACTCTGCTGTTTCCTGCGCTGTTTGTCTGACGGGAAGTATCACTTCTTCTTTGACTTTTTTCCACCAAGGTTTTGTTTACTGAATCATTTTTATATGATTCGGATGGCTCAGATCTTATGCTGGATGCACTCCCTGATGCAAACCTCCCATTGCTGGGAAGGTTTCGCTGAACGGTGAGTTGCTTTTTTTATTGTCTTATCCTGTTTACTTTTCAGTATTGGGTGAGGTGAAACAAATCAGCGGAGAGCAAAGGCAGATGCAGTCGGAGTGGAAAAAGGGAGGACGTGGCGAATCTACGTAGCGGATGAGCCGACGCAACCGTCGCTGTGTCACAGGCAGGTCGTTTGAGGGGAAACGGAGGGGTCAACGACGGGGCAGATGAAAAAGGCCCGTGGGCTCGGTGAGCAACGTGGGGGACATCATGTAATCAAATGAGACATGGTCCACTGGTGCTGTCTAAACACAGTGCATAGCTCACTATTTGCATCCTAATGATGTGCAGCGTTTCAACAGTACATAGCTTCGACTTTGTTTACTGGAAAGCCGAAGAAAACCTTCTGTTTTTCTCCTATGGATCTCTATTTTAATAATGAGAGGACAGAATATTCCCCCAGGGTTGATGCTTGTTGTTAAACAAGCATTCACATCAAACATCTGTCCCAAGTACAGTATATGGGTCCATTATCAGCCATTGCATTCAAAGCAGACGGCTGTAATCACCAATTGAATGCTTTACAGGGTACTCAGTGGAATCCCTGTAAATTTAAATCATTTAAACCGTACGTGCATCTTGGAGTACATTATAAAACATTTGTACTAGTGAGACTTGTCAGTTTTGGGGACATTATCATGACTAATCTTTATCATATCATTTCAAAATCAAATGAACTCATGCAAGTTTGTTCGGATTTCCAATGAATTTAGCAGCTAAATAAATTAAATATAAATAGAGTTTTGTGAATATTTATTTAGATTATTACATATATAACATAGTTGTGTTAGAAAATAAAAGTAGTGCAAAATATACAATATACTAATGCTAATGGTTGTGTTTTTATTTTAATATATATATATATATAGATATATATATATATAAATCAAATGAACTCATGCAAGTTTGTTCGGATTTCCAATGAATTTAGCAGCTAAATAAATTAAATATAAATAGAGTTTTGTGAATATTTATTTAGATTATTACATATATAACATAGTTGTGTTAGAAAATAAAAGTAGTGCAAAATATACAATATACTAATGCTAATGGTTGTGTTTTTATTTTAATATATATATATATATAGATATATATATATAGATTAAAACATACACGCACAATTACTAAAAGCGCATTGGGTCCCCCCCACCCAAAACTACTACCTCTCGCCACCCTACCCTTTTATGCCCATATTAAGCAATGAGGTCTCACAGGTCCAGACTGATTTTGTTTCGCTGTTGTTTATCCGAAACATGAGCAAGAACTATGGTGGCCCTCTCGGGTCAAAAAGTCTCGATTCTGGATACCAGGAGCTCCAGGTCCGAAAGTCAAGATGTCACTCAAGCTGTCCAAAAAGTCGCCCAATATCAACACAAAGTTAGTAAGTTGGCAACACAAAGTTTATCACATGCCCTATCGCCACGTTGTTGCCAGGGTAGCCATACTTTGCATTTGTACAATATGCCCCCAAAACCAAGTGACCTCAAGGAGGGTGTGACAAGTATATGTTAGCGTATTGCAGAATTTTAGAAACATTTTATTTAGACACCAGGTAACGACTTGAAATGGTGAAAAAAATATGCATATTTCTTCTCCTTTAAAGTTAAGGACACTATGAATGATTCCTGCATCATGTCCTCGACTTAGTATTCGAATACTGCTTTGTGTATGTGGGAAGGTTATATTCTGCAGCCCTCAGTCTGTGCTTGTGAAAAAGTGTAGGACTACATACAAAAGCTGTTTTTCATATCATTTTTATGCATCACTTCTGAATACGAAAATATGGCAGTAATTACAAACGCTAAAGATGGAGCACTATGACAGTAAAGGAAGGCTTCTTCGTGTCACGATCCATTTGTCAACTCCACAGCCCCCGTGTTAGACACCTTGTCACAATAATTATATTTCTACATGTTAATTAGAAACTTGGAATAAAAGAAACACGGCACGCCCGGGGAATGGATGAAGCGACAGCTGCTATCATAGCGGAGGGAATAACCATACAAATACGCAATGGACGTATGAAGGATGGCATTTGACATGATTGATGGGCTTGTTTTTTTTTTTTTTGTTTTTTTTTTTGTTTTTTTTTTTAGGCTTGTTCTGCTTTTGCTTTTAAATCTGCCCGGTTTACACATTTGCAAGGATGAGGGATTTGTAATTCTGTCAGAGTCCAATTCGTTCCCTAAAAATGTGCATGCATGTTAATACTCACACAAAACAAACAAACGTAATGCCATTCATTTGTAAGCTTTCCAGTTGCCATTAGCATCCGTGCGGGGTACACCAATGTAAAAACGCAGTCACGCTCATTCATCCGTCACCATCCATGTTCAGCATAGTTTAACAGGCAGTTGTGTTTTTGATTTATTTTTATTTTTTACATTATACACCACTCTCCACATAATGTTCATGAGTACGGACGCTCTCCTCAAGTGTAATGAACTGGGAAACCATCAAGCACAGTCAACAGTACAATTGTGTGTAAGTATGCTATTTTAATAACGCTACAGTGTGCCGTAATCGCCCGCTTTATTTTATTAACCTTGCGTGCGCCATGCACAAGTCACTAGGTTGTGGACAATTGTTAAGTGTTTTTTTTAGGTGACTTAGTTACCTTGTAGTTAGTTCACATTTATTTTTATTTTTCTCCATTGTGAGCCAAACAAAGGTTTTCTTATCTTTTTTTGTTTATCTTACGATCTTATCTTAAAACTTTAAGTAGAAATAATCTGCATTGCTCTCATAGTTCAAAAGTGGTGAGATGGCTTTGACAGGCTTTTAGCAAAATGATTTGAATTTGGCTCTGGCCCTCCTATGCTTATGTGTAGATTTGACACAGATCTAAATGGCTGAAGCGGATTGGTGGGTATTTGGTATTTTATGCAAAATCGGTGATTGGTTGTAATGTCATAATTTTTCAATCTTTATAATTTGTTCTTATTTTTCCCCCATGCATTTCAATGGCCATCAATAATGTACAAATTTTGGCTATTTGTGGGGAGTAAACGAGTTTTCTCAATGGATTGGATGGATTGGTCCATCTGTTTATCAGATCGGTTATCTTTTTTTTTTTTTTTTTTTTTGTGTTCTTCCCATTTTCAGCTCGATGTCGCCAAGGAAGTGAACCAAAGCCCGTGCCGAGAATCCCCTCCCCAAATTAATGTTTCACTTGCCTTTTGCAAATTGATTCCGCTACAGTGCCGTCTCCCTGTAAGTGAAAGACGGATGAACGCCAGGAGAGTTGATGCCGCTCATCTGCAAGGTCGTGTCTCCCTCATTACCTCCGCCAAGCACAAAGTGAAGTGTCACGAATTGAAGGACGGATGAAGGCCTTCGTTGGGTATTCAGTGACAAAATACTGGGCCGCTGGAACTTGAACATTCGAATTTTATTTTATTTTTTTAATTGCTTGTATACACATAGTTGGAGTGCCTGCCGTTGTGAATGCATATTTAGAACTGAGAGTCGCCGCTTGGAATTGAAGCGGATTTACATGGGAAAGGAGAAGCGAATCAATCTCTTTTTTTCGTCAGTGGACTCAACAGCTTCATGTTTACTTTGAAACTTAGCTTGTAGCAGAAGTAAGGACACTTTGATTCTCTCCTCTTCCAGTGCCTCTTTACAAAGCAAGATCTGGTAATTCTACAACCTTGTCGTGATACCAAATATACTCTGTCTGGTGTTTTTGTTCAGTTTTTTTTTTTAGTTTTAAACAAAACTGTATGGAGGGTAAAAAGAGATGAAGCCACGCAGTTTTGGGTGTAAATTTTGATGGCATATCCAGGATTATTCTTTTAATTACTTTTGACAGTTTTCAGTTATTCTTTCATATGTAGTTAGCACCACCTACAGGACTGTCGGGGAATTGTTCTTTTTCATGGAACAACTTAGCCTGAAAACTGCTTTGATTTCTCTTGTATCTCTCCGATTTAGTTGGGCTCGTGGACTCCGCATAATGTGTGTGGCATATTTTGTAGAACCTTTGCAGATTTTTCGGCCGCCAAAGAATCCATGCATGAAAAAAAAAATCTGTTTCCAGCTCCAACATTTTTACCAACTTCTATTTTATTTTTATGTATTTTTTTTTTGTCCCCACCTATTGCCCCAAGTTTATTGGGATAGGCTAATGGATCGGCGAAATAGAAAATATATGGATGAATTTCCAAATGGTGTGTTCAGTTTACTCTGCTGTTTCCTGCGCTGTTTGTCTGACGGGAAGTATCACTTCTTCTTTGACTTTTTTCCACCAAGGTTTTGTTTACTGAATCATTTTTATATGATTCGGATGGCTCAGATCTTATGCTGGATGCACTCCCTGATGCAAACCTCCCATTGCTGGGAAGGTTTCGCTGAACGGTGAGTTGCTTTTTTTATTGTCTTATCCTGTTTACTTTTCAGTATTGGGTGAGGTGAAACAAATCAGCGGAGAGCAAAGGCAGATGCAGTCGGAGTGGAAAAAGGGAGGACGTGGCGAATCTACGTAGCGGATGAGCCGACGCAACCGTCGCTGTGTCACAGGCAGGTCGTTTGAGGGGAAACGGAGGGGTCAACGACGGGGCAGATGAAAAAGGCCCGTGGGCTCGGTGAGCAACGTGGGGGACATCATGTAATCAAATGAGACATGGTCCACTGGTGCTGTCTAAACACAGTGCATAGCTCACTATTTGCATCCTAATGATGTGCAGCGTTTCAACAGTACATAGCTTCGACTTTGTTTACTGGAAAGCCGAAGAAAACCTTCTGTTTTTCTCCTATGGATCTCTATTTTAATAATGAGAGGACAGAATATTCCCCCAGGGTTGATGCTTGTTGTTAAACAAGCATTCACATCAAACATCTGTCCCAAGTACAGTATATGGGTCCATTATCAGCCATTGCATTCAAAGCAGACGGCTGTAATCACCAATTGAATGCTTTACAGGGTACTCAGTGGAATCCCTGTAAATTTAAATCATTTAAACCGTACGTGCATCTTGGAGTACATTATAAAACATTTGTACTAGTGAGACTTGTCAGTTTTGGGGACATTATCATGACTAATCTTTATCATATCATTTCAAAATCAAATGAACTCATGCAAGTTTGTTCGGATTTCCAATGAATTTAGCAGCTAAATAAATTAAATATAAATAGAGTTTTGTGAATATTTATTTAGATTATTACATATATAACATAGTTGTGTTAGAAAATAAAAGTAGTGCAAAATATACAATATACTAATGCTAATGGTTGTGTTTTTATTTTAATATATATATATATATAGATATATATATATAGATATATATTAAAACATACACGCACAATTACTAAAAGCGCATTGGGTCCCCCCCACCCAAAACTACTACCTCTCGCCACCCTACCCTTTTATGCCCATATTAAGCAATGAGGTCTCACAGGTCCAGACTGATTTTGTTTCGCTGTTGTTTATCCGAAACATGAGCAAGAACTATGGTGGCCCTCTCGGGTCAAAAAGTCTCGATTCTGGATACCAGGAGCTCCAGGTCCGAAAGTCAAGATGTCACTCAAGCTGTCCAAAAAGTCGCCCAATATCAACACAAAGTTAGTAAGTTGGCAACACAAAGTTTATCACATGCCCTATCGCCACGTTGTTGCCAGGGTAGCCATACTTTGCATTTGTACAATATGCCCCCAAAACCAAGTGACCTCAAGGAGGGTGTGACAAGTATATGTTAGCGTATTGCAGAATTTTAGAAACATTTTATTTAGACACCAGGTAACGACTTGAAATGGTGAAAAAAATATGCATATTTCTTCTCCTTTAAAGTTAAGGACACTATGAATGATTCCTGCATCATGTCCTCGACTTAGTATTCGAATACTGCTTTGTGTATGTGGGAAGGTTATATTCTGCAGCCCTCAGTCTGTGCTTGTGAAAAAGTGTAGGACTACATACAAAAGCTGTTTTTCATATCATTTTTATGCATCACTTCTGAATACGAAAATATGGCAGTAATTACAAACGCTAAAGATGGAGCACTATGACAGTAAAGGAAGGCTTCTTCGTGTCACGATCCATTTGTCAACTCCACAGCCCCCGTGTTAGACACCTTGTCACAATAATTATATTTCTACATGTTAATTAGAAACTTGGAATAAAAGAAACACGGCACGCCCGGGGAATGGATGAAGCGACAGCTGCTATCATAGCGGAGGGAATAACCATACAAATACGCAATGGACGTATGAAGGATGGCATTTGACATGATTGATGGGCTTGTTTTTTTTTTTTTTGTTTTTTTTTTTGTTTTTTTTTTTTAGGCTTGTTCTGCTTTTGCTTTTAAATCTGCCCGGTTTACACATTTGCAAGGATGAGGGATTTGTAATTCTGTCAGAGTCCAATTCGTTCCCTAAAAATGTGCATGCATGTTAATACTCACACAAAACAAACAAACGTAATGCCATTCATTTGTAAGCTTTCCAGTTGCCATTAGCATCCGTGCGGGGTACACCAATGTAAAAACGCAGTCACGCTCATTCATCCGTCACCATCCATGTTCAGCATAGTTTAACAGGCAGTTGTGTTTTTGATTTATTTTTATTTTTTACATTATACACCACTCTCCACATAATGTTCATGAGTACGGACGCTCTCCTCAAGTGTAATGAACTGGGAAACCATCAAGCACAGTCAACAGTACAATTGTGTGTAAGTATGCTATTTTAATAACGCTACAGTGTGCCGTAATCGCCCGCTTTATTTTATTAACCTTGCGTGCGCCATGCACAAGTCACTAGGTTGTGGACAATTGTTAAGTGTTTTTTTTAGGTGACTTAGTTACCTTGTAGTTAGTTCACATTTATTTTTATTTTTCTCCATTGTGAGCCAAACAAAGGTTTTCTTATCTTTTTTTGTTTATCTTACGATCTTATCTTAAAACTTTAAGTAGAAATAATCTGCATTGCTCTCATAGTTCAAAAGTGGTGAGATGGCTTTGACAGGCTTTTAGCAAAATGATTTGAATTTGGCTCTGGCCCTCCTATGCTTATGTGTAGATTTGACACAGATCTAAATGGCTGAAGCGGATTGGTGGGTATTTGGTATTTTATGCAAAATCGGTGATTGGTTGTAATGTCATAATTTTTCAATCTTTATAATTTGTTCTTATTTTTCCCCCATGCATTTCAATGGCCATCAATAATGTACAAATTTTGGCTATTTGTGGGGAGTAAACGAGTTTTCTCAATGGATTGGATGGATTGGTCCATCTGTTTATCAGATCGGTTATCTTTTTTTTTTTTTTTTTTTTGGGACTCACTGATCACCTCCCAAATCCTGTTCGTGTAAAGCCCACTGCGTGAATTTACTCTGGCTTGCATTCACATTCCAAAAACATGCATGTCAGGTTCCATGAATACTCTGAATTGTCCGTAGATGTGAATATGAGTGTGAAAAGTTGTTTGTCTACGCCTACGGTATGTGCCCCGTAATTGACAAGCGACCAGTCCACGATTCAGCCTGCCCCTCCCCTGAAATCATTTTCGTATAAGCCCCAGCTCACTCCTCGCGGGGGTTACCCGAATCGCCCCTCCTGCAGATTTTCTCAAGAAACTGTTTGGAGTGTAATCCTGCCCTGTTTCCATACCAAGTGACAAACAGCGATCAAACAATACCTTTAATGTTCACACTTTTACACTTGGCGGAGGTAATTGCAGATTTGCATACGATGCGAATGCTTTCCCCGGAGACTTGACTCTTGTTTGAAAGATGGAAGCTGGAAAGCTGGTGAACATGTGGTGAGCGAGCGGTGATAAGGAAGCTCCGAGCGGCAGAACCTCTCTGTCTTCCTTGTCTCTGGTGCCTGTATCCAAGAAAGACAGATGGATTTGCTTTTCCCTCGATATATATCCCATCGCGCGCCCACTGCACACACACACACTGCAACGCCTTTGCGTGCACGCACACACAAATGTACTACTGTATATATAGAGAGTGAGTGTGAGAACGGGTGGGATTAATACACAACCAAAGGCCCAGATATCTTGGAGAACACAGGCGCAGTGACTTTGACAAACAAATAGACTCCAGCGGGCACACGCTCAAACACTCAGTGCTTGGGAGGCAGCTGCGCAAATACTCCGACCCACATTCTCTGCTTCCGAGGAGCGTTCCAAATACAACAGCAAATATTTCCCCTGCTGTCATCTCCTCTATTTTCTCCCCCTTATTTATCAGAAGTGTGCCTGGGTAGTGGTAGGAGGGGTTTCGTGGCGATTCGTAATGTGCGGTCCGCTCGCATCGCCTGGCGGGGCTGAAAGTTGTGTACACCCTCCCTTCCGGTACCTTTCCCCTGAAGAAGATGAAATGTAATTTTAGCGATGCGGGCTCATTGGCGGGAGTCTGGAGCTGTGTGATAGGACCCGACTGGAGGCACATTTGATTACGCTTAATTCCATCCTCATGTGGACCACGGCTGCAACATTCGTTAGAGTAGGAGGCCCCACACTTAATGAACAATTTGCACCACATGAGAGATGGTGAGCAATTTTTGCATCATTAACTGATGTAGAAAAAAAACGTCGTGAATGTATGACTGTAAAATATATAGATGAATTACTGCTAATATATTGGGATATGTCAAAAGCTAATATGCTAAGAGTTGCTGCGGGCTGATTTGATTTTTAATTTTTTCCTTTCAGCCTATCATCAGTTACTATGTTTCATATGGGAATTGATAAAACGCTAACATGATCGAGATTGAACGGCTAACATATAGCAACCTGATTAGGGAAACTGCTATGGTTGATTGACAAGGATTTTACATTTTATCTTGTCATTTATTACACTAACAGGATGTGATAGAGAGACGCTTGCAGTTTGTATACAAGCAAATAGTACGATTGCAAAACTGAATGCAAGAAATTTTGGGTTATATTGATCAGGATTTTATATTTTACTCGGCCATTGCTTACTGTAATTCATGAGAATGGCTAAAGCGCTAAGATGCTAGCAATTGACATGCCAACTTAAAGCAGTTGTTTTAAAGAATAGAGCTGTCAAGTAGAAAGCTGATGTCAGGAGTATAATGTCGTTCTTGGTGGATCTTCCTCCCTCTGCCTGTCTTCCCTTGGCCTTGTGTGCTCTCATTTGCCACGTCCACAATGGAAACATCCAAATGTACTGGCGCTATCAATTAATCACCCCGCCGCTAATTACGATCCAACTAACCTCTGTTTCCGCGCGACGTCCTGCAGGACAACCAGCGACCCCAAGA
>NW_017805135.1:3659447-3712441 GCF_001891065.2 Hippocampus comes
CCCCCCAAGCCCCCACCCCACCACCACCATCTCCATTCTTTCCGTAATCACACAGTGAGTTCAAAGGAGAGTCGGAAATAACGAAGGAGTTAGGAGCCTTTCAGGAGACCTTAACATGCTCGCAATTTCACCAATTTTTGCAAATGAACATTTCCTGGAAAGCTTTCAAAAATCCCCAGAAACTTCCGTGCACGCGTCCATAATGACGGGATAAATGAAAAACTCTAAAGGACTAATTTTAAACAGGACGTCATCCATTTTTGGTTTAGAGAGGCCATTTTGTGTCGAATTCCAAGATGAACTCTGATGAAGTAATTTTACCAAATGAGCCTCAATGGGAAGCACGAGTCTTGGTCAGGACCACATTTTTCTGTCTATTGATGGTGGGTGGGGCATGGTGTCGAAAATTGATTATTGTGTGATTTTTTTTCACAAAAAGGTGGTGAATGGGCACAATTCTAAAAAGATTTGCCAACTGACAGCATTTCACCAATGGACATGAAATGGACATCTGGAAAGCTTAAAAATAAATAAAGAAATAAATAAAAATTCTGCCACACGAACTTTGGGTGGACAGTATTATATGTGTGTGCGGACTTAAGCACTTATTCCTAATTTCATAAACAAGATGTTTATTTTAGTTTGAAGCTAATTTTGGGCTAATTCCAAGGTTTCTAAATTTGTACAAATGTGGCCTGATCAGAAGGAGGTCTACTAAACGGATGAGTGATGCTAAATTGTGGCAATTTTTTTTTTTTTTTGTTCATGCCACCCACTGGCGGTGGAGCATGGCTTCAAAGTTTGATGATCAATTTGAATATTCACCGCAACTAAGCGGGAGTGCGAGTGAATTCATTGCCACTTTAATTCATGTTTGTCTTAGTCTGCTTTTATGGTTCGGGGCTTTTAAACTCATGTTTCCCTGATCAAACATTGTTTAAACATGCACTGTGTGGGGTTCTTCCCCCCCTTTGGGAATGAAATGTTTCTTAATGTAAAACAATCAACTTGGAAGATCCAGGGTATAAAAAGTGTGTATGTGTTCGGAATGGGTGCAATGCTCATTTAGTCATTTAATAGTTGTTACTATTTCTGTCAGTTGTGTGAAATCCGCCTTTGATCAATCATATCTCGAAATAATCGAGGCAAAATGGAGTGCACTACTTGGCTGCAACTATCAGATGCACTATTGATTCAGTCGAGTTGGCGGTCTCAAGAAGTCTTGAGTTACAACCATGCAGATTCTTCTTCAAATAAAAATATCAACTAAAAACACACTTTACAGTCGTCAGGGACAACCCATACACACATTTCGGATCCCCGCCACACCCACATACTTTTACACACATGGTTAATATGTGCACATAAAGTAGAACCAACACCTACACGTGCACTGCGTGGATGTACACACAGATGGATGTACACCGGCGCTATTAGCAGCACTGGATTTACAGTTGCCTGTCAGCCTTCAGCTTTTAATGCCACGCGGGGCCTGTTTTACAGCTCTGCCCCAGGGCCCCCCGATCGGCTTTCAATTAGCAGGTGAGCTGCAGCCCAGTACCCAATCAATAGCCCAGTGCAGGCAAAATCCTTGCACTCGGTGGGGCCCATCAGCAACTTGGAAGTGGGGCGAGGGAGATCCCTGTTCGGTGGGATTGTTGTGCAATGCTGGAAGGGTCTGACTCTGTACCATCCATCCATTTTGTACAGGCAGTCGTAGTGCACATACAAACAAACAAAAAAGCCACTCATATTTGGATGTTGGAGAGTCTTCACTGAACCTGACATGTATGATGTTGACATGAGGGAGTAAGCCGCAGTTTCAAAGATTTGAATGTGCCACAAGTCATTCTAGGTTGTTCCCATTTGGGGGGGGGGGGTACTAGTGTAGCTGTAATTATCTTTACCAGAGCAGCTCTGGTTGAGTTCATCAAATTCATGCTCCAAGACAGTATATGTGGAAATATTTTTAAATGAGCAGATTTAATTCAAATCACAATGTTGGATGCTCTCAACTCGACATTAGCGTCGGTGCTTGACCTGTGTTACTAATTTCATGTTTCATATTTTATACAGAGCAGTCTGTCCTCCTGATACTGCTTTTTGTCCAGGGGCACAGCACCATGAGCTTCGAGTTTGTCATTTAAAAAAAAAAACATCTAGTTTCTAAAGCACTCATCCGCATGAAGGTGTGCTGGAACCTTCGGGTAAGAGGCAGGGTACATCCTGGACCAATCGCACATTTTAAAAGGCTGGAGGGTGAAATCATTGTTATATCACAGTTTTTCATTTGGGCTATGGGGCGGTCTGTATAGAGTCCCGCATTATGAACTCTTACAAGCAACTGATGCAAAGACCCCATTCAAATCTGGTCACTCTTCCTGAGCTCATCTGAATGAAGACAATTTCTGAACAAATGGAAAAAAAAGCTAATACATCATTACATGTAACTAACTATGGCTTGCTTTGAAAAAAAAAACAGCTACACTAATTTAATCTGAAAATACATTTCCTAGTAATTAGCGCCTATGCTGGGTTTCCATGACAAAAATGCGTGGTTTTGACAGGACGTTTGATGGTTAAATGTCAGTGTGGCTCATTATCCCAAATAGCTTGAAACCTGTTGGGGAGGAAGTTACACTCATTAAAAAAGCTTTGTGTTTTGGAGAATGAGAACGATGCAGAAACCTGCTTTACATACATTGTATGAAGTGTTTCACATCTAAAGGTTTACCTGGAAAAAAGTATACAATCCAAGCATTAATTAAAGCAGCTGGTGTTGAACGTACAGAATTGAGATGCATACAAATGTTCAAATGTCCCCTCCCAGTGTTTTTCTTTATTTTGAAAAGAAAATGCCAATTGATCCAAAAGGAACTTGAAAGTGAGCTGTATTAGAAAGACTGCACCAACATGTACCGTGACAGTTTTAAAAATAATTGGATGAAATGGAAACACGATTTTTGTCAGCTTCTCATCATTAAACCCCATCTCTAGTCAACTTAAATCCATCTTGTGTGTCGAACACAAAAAAAAAGTTGCTGTTTGAAAGTGGAAGTGTGGAATTATTTAACGCTATACTCGAAAATTGCGATCATCCGGCGCTTTGAATTGCTGTTTGTTGGAGCCGTGGAATCTGCCACCAACACCCCAAAACTGCTTTGAGGAAAATAAAATGAAGTGTTTCGATTCGCGTCCGCCCCGTCGATGTCAGCCCAGTCGTTTTAATTGTGCTTTGCTCCCATCCTCCAATACATGGGGGGCGGGGGGGGGGGGGACTTCAATGGCAGCAGAGAACAGGGACTCTGCCAAGCCAAGCAGCTTGCCTTCACTGTACAACAGAGCATTTTTTTCAGAAACATCACTCTGCAATCATTGTCAGAGAAATAACACACATCAAGCCGCTCTTTTGGTCATTATTTTATCTTCAGCAGGCTTCCTTGTGAATCGTGCACACCAGAGATGAGTGTGCACCAAAAAAAAAAAGGTTTGTGAGGGCGGGTGGCGTGACATAGCGGTCTTTGAAGGCTACACAGCAGGGGGGCGTGGCCAGGTAGAAAGGGGCTGGGTGAATAGATAACTTGGTTGCCTTCCGCGTTTCACGCCGGTTTTATCGTTTCGAAGACTAAAACGTGTCTTTGAAGGCCTTCCGGCGAGGGATTCTTTGATGTTTGTGTAGTTTGCTCACATACTGTATATCCACACACCGACAACAGTAAATCACTCAATAAACCAACTAGGCAATGGCCCAACATTTTAAATTCCCATCTGAGTCGAATGCCACAGTACAGTCCTGACTCTAAAAACACACACACACACAAAAAAAACAAAAAAACGCTGCTTTGAAGGCATCAGTCAGAACTGACATGCTAACCAATAAATGGCGATCGAACGACCCCATTATTTACTTCTCAGCAGTCAGGAGACCATTTTTATTCAAGCGCTGTTGGAGGGGGAAAAAAATGGCGCTGCAGTAAAGTGGCGACTGCGGAATATGATACTACAGCAACATAGTCAACTACTATTTGTGTTTATGTTTGTCATTTGAGAGCAGACTTAGGACAGTAAGAAAGCGGAATACAGAACTGCAGCATCGAGGATAAACGAACATTAGTTTCAATAATTTTGTGGTCATTCGAACTAATGAGGGCAGTGAGAAAATATAGCGTGCAGACACAGTTAATTAACATTAGCATGTTTGTGCCTATTTTTGTAAAACATCCACTGAGCAAGCAGAAGTGGTTCAAGGCACCCATCTGGTATCAGATCCGCATGCTCTGAACCCTGGCTGATCAAGGACTAAAAAAAAAAAAAAAAATAGTACCTCATAGTACCACGTTTTATCAACAGTAGAGTGGAGTGGTGCTTGCATTTGCGGCCAGTTATGCAACGTTCCTACACTTCTCACAAAGCCTTCTGTTTGGATGTGTTGCACTTCATTCCGTGTGTTTATGACACATTTGCTTTCTAATAATAATAATACATTTTATTTTTAGTGCATGTTTTGACACCCTAAATATACACCAGCAAATATTGCTAATGATGGCTGGTCAAATGCTGTTGTTTAAACATCACCAACTACTGGCCTGGCATGCAAATTACAGCATTTTTCAGAATCTGGGATGGCTTTGAGAACTTTGCCATCTGTAGACGAAACTTCTGTTTTGTTTTTCACATTTGTACGTTTTTGCATGCAAGAAAAAGAAAAAAAAGAAAAAAACCCTCTTCAATTTGCCAATTTATTCTACCCAATTGTGTGGAAACTTGCACATAACCCTGATCTCAACCCCATCACACAACTTTTGAATGAACCAGAACAAAAAAAATAAATAAATCACCTTTTAAAATGTTGCATAAAAAAGCTTCCTAGAAGAGTAGACGTTGTTATATCCTGCCTGAGCGATGACCATTTGTCTTCGTCGTTTTGTTCTTGAGTACCGGTACTCGTATAGTCGGCCGCTCCAGTAACTGGAGTTACATCGCTCTGGTGGAAGGGAGACATGGCAGCTCTTCCCTTCTACACATCTCTTTTCAAAGGCGCCATCAAAGTCTGGCAGAAATGTCAGTGCTGCAGGCGGGGGACCGGCCCCTGAATGTCAGCCCTTTTCAGGTCAACACTGCCAGCGAGCGAGCCTGCCTTGCATAGGACAGTCTGATGCAAAGAGAGAGAGAGAGAGAGAGAGAGAGAGAGAGAGAGAGAGAGAGAGAGAGAGAGGATGGGGAAGGGAAGACAGTGGGAGTAGAAGAAGATAAAAGCGAAGACATGACGACACTGATGAAGGAAGAACTTGATGGAGTGATAAGACATAAAATGGCTTGTACAATATGGAATAATGAACGGGAACATAAAAGACTACAAAGATCGTGTATAAAGAAAAAAACAACAAAACGGGGAAAATATTGACAAAAGTTTTGGGACATCTCCAGAAAATGATCTGCACTGCCACTTTCCTGATTTTGTGTATTATTTTCAATATTTTCAATTTTGCGCAACTTGGTGGTTGTCATGAATAATTGCAGAGAGGAGAGATTACATATCGTATGACGGAAACTGCACATTGTGCAATGAACCTAGCGTTCCAGAGATATTTTTTTGGGGGGCTCTGTTTATTATTTCTCGTCAAGATGGCGGTTATCATCAATAAGTGTCAAAAGAAGCGATGGCAGACAGCCATCATAATGACAGAATAATATGACAATAAAATTGTGCACATGATTGAGCGAGCCAGGAACTTTTTTTTCTCCTCTGTGGATTATTTCCATATATTCTGCTTAATTCTGTTGTGTAAGATGACAGTTACAATGAATAGCTAGCAAGCGGAGTGCTTGTATAATCGTGACACATACATCTCACAACAGGATATTTTTTACCTCTGTGGATTCTTTCGAATTTTTCTCTTTATTTCTATTGTGCAGGATGCACAATGGAGTGCACACATAATCATTTGGCACCGACATTCCACATGTGCCTTTCATGTCTCTGTAGATCATTTCACGGCAAGGCATGCTAGCTTTATTTATATAGCGCATTTCGTACACAAGGTAACGCAAAGACAAAAGAGTTAAAGCCAAATAAAAGAGAAGTAAAGAAATAAAAAGTTTCAATTGTGTAAGTTGGCCTTTTTCATGAATATGAACAAAGAGATGCGATCGTATGGTATGAACATCGCAAATATGCCGGTGCATGTCTCGGGCAATTTTTTTCCCCCTGTGGATTATTTCCAGTCGCTCTGTTAACATCTCAAATCTATTTTTTTACATCACTGCTACAATTTGTGAGTACATTTTTGAGTTGTTCTTTACCCTCCTCTAAGGTTAAGACCAGGGGATATTGTTAAGATTTGACAAGTGTGAGCATGTGAAGCCATTTGAAAGTCTTTTGTACGGTGGCCGACAGGGGCAGACACGCTGCAAATAGCCGTCTGCTGCAAACACAGAAATGCTGGGGGGAAAAAAAGATGGAAACAATAAAAGACAAACACACACTACTGCAAAACAGAAACGCTGCACACATGAATGATGCAAAAAAAAAAAAAAACATAAAAGCAGAAAAACAACAAAGAAAGCAAGAAATTCTGCAAACACAGCAAAAGAGTGAAAGCAAATATTACAAAAAAAAAAACACACCCAAGATGCTGCATACATCTAATACACATCAACTCAAAAACGGCGGCAAGAAAAAAATTATGCAAGTTCATTCTCCTAAACGAAAGTTTCCCATGCCACTAGAGGGGCCACCGTGGGCCCAGTCCACACCAAACGCATCAAAGCCATTGACATGAACCCATAAATAATAATAATAATAATAATAATACATACCCAGATTGCTGAATTAACAACTGATGTTTTGTCATAAAAAAAAAAAATAAATAAATAAATAGTACGGAGTACATGTACACAAATAGACGATATGAGGCAAAATGCACGGAGACAGGACACACAAACGCACACATACACAGGCCATGAGGAGACTGTCAGATTACAGCCGTGTAATTGAATGGTAAGGGAGCAGACAACACCTCCAGCACAGCCGGACTCTCGAGGCGGCCGCTGCCATAACAGAGCTCAGGGGAAATTCGGGGTCCCACTTAATAGTGAATTGGAGATGGGACATAGTGTGTGCGCGTGCAGGTGGACGCGCGCATGTGCGTTTGCCAGATGCCAGGAAAAAAGGGAGAGCGCCCTTGGCAAGTCAAAATGGCCCCTAAAAATGTGGCCATTTGAGAAAGTGTTTGACAGCGGAAAAACACAAAAAGAGACACGACACAAAAGAATGATAGAAATAAAAGACTGGCAGAAAAACAAAGAGATGGATAGAGGGAGGGAGGGAGAGCGGGTACACAGGCGAAACGAGAGGCAGAGAAATGGAACACGGCAGATAGCGCGATGGAGATGCACGACCTCGAAATGAGAATAAAAACGAAAAGAAAGTGGAGGAGGGAAGATGAAAAGGAGCCACGGTGAAAGTAATTAACATTCATGGTTGTTTCAAATGGATCATTTGAAACCCCAATTTGAAACCGAATCCTTTGTAACAACCCGAACTTTAAAATTTGACCCCTGGTGAAATCCCTGCAACATTGGCTTCAAACACTAACTTGAAACACCTACCCTGGTTTGAAACTCCAACTTGGAACCTTCACCATGAGTTTAAAACCCAAGTATTGGTTTGAAACCCTAATTTGGAGGGTTGAAACGTGTTTCAACCCCTAAATTGAATCAAAGTCTTCATTTTAACCGTTAATAACACTTGAAAACTGAATGGGAAACCCCAACTTGAAATCCTGTCCTCAATTTGAAACCTTAATTTTGTGTTCGAAACCCTCATTTAAAGCTCCAGTCCCGGTTTGCAAATCCTAATTGGAAATCCTAACCACGTCTCGAAAACCTCCATGTTCTTAATCCGAATATTGTCTTGAAACCCTAATTTGAAATGCTAAACCTTGTCAGAAACATGCAAACTGCACACAGCAAGACCGGGGCCCGGACTCGAACCTATCACCTCTGCACTGTGAGGCACACGTGCTAATTTGTCATCCGCCACACCGCACTACCACAAAATGTATCGCGAGGAATTAAAGTAGAAGGTCTACCGGGTATAAAGTTCCTCCTGAATATGATATGCGGACACGTGGATGTCATCAAGCCCGTGAAGTGGAAATAATAAAGAATTAGGATTGTCTCCAAAGACGAGGAGGAATTAATCCCAAAATGAATTATGAAGGGAGGTAGAGAGGAAAAAGACAGGGAGGGAGAAGAGGGGGGGAGACCAAAAAAAAAAAATCAACATCAGCTATTTCCTTTTCCACCGCTTGAAGGCAGATTGGGGGGCGGTTTGTGCGAATGGTGTGAATGCTAAAAAAATTAAATTAATAACAAAAGGGAAAACGCACACAGGAACAGAAGTGGTAGGGAGGTGGAGAGAGAAAGAGACAAATGAGGGAGGGGACTGTTGCTGCCAGATTGCACCACATTATTGCCCCCCCCCCCTTTTTGGGGAAGGGCTGGCCGAGCCCATTGTCATAAATGCCACTTGCACCACTTGCAAATTGCGCAACGGAATAATACAGCGTGCATATGGAAGGGGGGGGTGCAAAAAAGAAGGGAGTGATAATTAAGACTTAGGGGGTGAATGACAAGAGCCTCAAAGCCGTTTGTTGAAGATGGAACACGGCATCTCCTGTAACGCTCTCTGAGAAACAGAAGGGCTCCGTGTTACAAAACATTACCCACACAGCTGTTGGCTTCATGTCAATGGGGCATTAGCCCCACCGGCTTATGATGCCCCCACATCCTGATTCGCTTTGGTCGCCTCACACCATGGTGAGAAAAAAATGGTGTGTTGAATTTGCTCTATTTTATTTTATCAAGTCACTTCAGACAGCAAAATCATCTGGAAATCGATGCTTTTTTTAAAAGTCGTATCTGTATCTGGATCCAGTCGATTTAATTTGGTGCAACCACTTTTGCTCTTCCCAGTAGGACTTGGTCCATATCTCCCACAAAGAGTATTGCTGTCCTTCGATTTTGTTTCCTGCTCAATTGTTGCCAAGGGGAGTTCAAGGGGCTCAAGCATGGTCGCCCCATGGAGTGAACCAGGGAGGGATGGGAAAATCCGAAATAATGCTGATGATATATATATATATATGAATGAAAACTGGCATCCGCCTACTGGAAAAAAATGACAAAGATGAAGTGTGCATACACGCAACTAGGGAGTGAAAAAAATAAAAATCACGGACTCGGATGGAGCCGGGCTATGTTTTGATCGGGAGTTTGGGCTCGCCGGAGCTCAGGGCCGGACTGTAAAGCAGGGGAATTGAATCTTGTTGTCTTTACCTGGTATGAACTGACACATAGTTTGTACGCTCAAACCAGTCCGCAAGCTATTGTGCTCAGTAATCACCCGTAACCGCTGTTTTTGGTTCTCTAGCTCAAGTCAGGCATCTACTTGTTAAATCAAGATGCTTGTTTCCTGTGCTCTCCGGGGAGGAACTGCCCAACAAGCCTAACGACGCAAAACGTGCGCAGTCCATAGCTCGACATTAATTGCCATGCACAACATTCACATTCCGTTTCTTACACTGCAGGGGTGAATCTCCGCACAGCCTCAGGCCAAACCCGCCGACCTCCTCTGGGGTCGTGTCCCTGAGCTCGATAAAAGAGTGCTTGATTAACACAACTCCCCTGGTAATTGCTCCTTTTGTGCGTGAATCGAACTGCCGCACTTCCTTCGATGGTCCACGGGTCGTGCCCGCCAAGTTAGTTACCAGAGACCTCGTTGACTCTGGTGTTGCTACTCTTCTTACTCTACAAAACATCCACAGCCAAGTGTGTTTATGGGTCTCGTAGTCACTTTAAGAGTGCAAAGAAAGGTAGATCACTAAAAAAACAAGAGCTCCTCTTATTGGCCGATTGTGAAATTACACTTCTTCTACACTTGCAGCTGGCTCTGGTTTAGAAAAATTAAATAAATAAATGAATAAATAAATAAATAAAAAGCAATAGGGGAGAAAGTACTAAGGCCAAAACGGTCGGGGCAGAACTTGCAGGGATCATAGTGGCCGTCATCTGCTTATTATACAACAACATAAGCACAACGAGCCAACTTGTTACATTCACAACACCACAAAATCACAAGTTTGGGCACATGGAGTCAAACTCATCTGACAACACGACCCTTGAGAATAAAGATGCTAGGATTTTGAAAACATGCACTATAAGTATGCGTGTATATTGACTGTTACATCTCGCTAACAACCCAGGCTAGACTTCGCTCCTCCTCCATAATGAAAAGATGTTAGTCTCAAGTCAAGGCGTATCACTTTTATACTACCTTGACGTCAGTTAACACTTCACTCTTAGCTAGTGCTTTGGCGCCATCTTGTGGCATTTTAAGAATGTTATACAAATACAGTAACACAAAATCTCAAGTTGATGACACGTTCCACAGTATAAAACTTCGATTCGTCAATCGCGAAATGCAAAAAGGTAGGGCTTCACTCTAACAATACATCAAAAGTGGAGTTTGTGTAAAGGAATGTGTTCATGTGCCACATACACACTGTGCAGTGCATGAAGTGATGCCTCCGTTACTGAAAGCACTTAAATGCTGCCATTTTGTTTTCCCACACTCTGGGCTATCACCAAACGCGACCGAGGGAAAATATATTTTTCACCAAAACAAAGTTATGTATGACACCAATGTGACGAGGAGGAAAAAGGATGTTTTACAAGAATAAAGTTAGTTACACAAAAAAAAAAAAAAAAACACAAAATCATACTGATATAGGGTGATTACTATTGCGGAAGGATGTTTACATTGTGACCTTATTCATCTCGTTTTATAGGACACATTTGACTCTTTCTGTGCTGATGGAGTGTTCCCTTCTGCTGAAAGATGGTTACTGCCCATCATCCTTTTGTAGGTCAAGTTCTCAAAGGACAGGAGAGTTTATATAAAACTACAAAATCAGAATTTTATTTTCTTAAACCCACTTCACATCACTGACCATCTTCTTTAGTTTCCACACTGGAGACAAGCGGCAAGAGAATTAAAAAAAACAAAACCAAAAAAAAAAAAACAAGCACCAGTTCTTTGCTGGATATATTTCATCCATATTTACAGCCCTTCTCTGTACAGACATACATAGTTCAGAATATGACAATGTACTTATATTTCCTTTTCCCTCCAGGATGCAAAGGACATGTCGTTTTAGGCAAGGG
The DNA here is from genome assembly GCF_001891065.2 of Hippocampus comes. Taxonomy (NCBI): domain Eukaryota; kingdom Metazoa; phylum Chordata; class Actinopteri; order Syngnathiformes; family Syngnathidae; genus Hippocampus; species Hippocampus comes. The sequence goes on from NW_017805135.1 coordinate 3,670,674, forward strand.
TTAAGTGCAATGTCTCATACAATGTAGAGAAAATGGCTGCCCACAAATTATCGACATACAATAAATTATAAACTGAGAAACCAAATTATCTATACAGGGTTATAATTTGCTAATATGTGCAGTTAATACATCCAATTTGTTTCGTCAGGACTCGCGGAACATATTTTGTAGTATTTTCTCAAGTTGATTTTGACAGGACAAAGTAATGCCCACAAAAGTAACATATCAATCATGGAAAATGAATACATTACTGTAAGGTGCTGTTTAGTTACACAATCTTGTCATTCATTCATTTGGTTGGGAACTCAGTAGATCTTTTGATGTCAAAATTAGCTGACATTTTTCATTTTACCAACAACTTGGTAAAGTTGTGCTCAATAGACAATAGTTTTGCGTAATAAATGTACTGCTCAAACAATGGACAGAAAAATCAAATTCCAGTATAATAGATTTATCTGCCCTAGAGAATGCCTGCTATGTGTAGGAACTGAGGAACAAATAACCAAAAAACACATTCTTTTTCACTTCAGTATTAAGGACATTTTACCTCGTGCAATGTTTGGCTGCAAGGATTCTTCATGACAAAATAACAAACACTATTGATGAATCTCATCATATCATCTTCATGACAAAATAACAAACACTATTGATGAATCTCATCATATCAAAGTGCCTTTAGTGGATAGTTCAAAACTGCCCTTATTGAATTCTGGCAAACAAATTCCATTGGCCAAGGACCAAATGACAAGAGCTGCGCTTGCCCTTTAAATCACAATTGTATAGACATAATTGGTGCCATTACTCAAACAATATTCAACATGAAAAATAATGTGCGATCATCTCTTGCTCTGGCGGGGAACCGACGATGAGCTATGTATGGCCCGCCAGAATGCCTGATGCGGCTTGCCCTGCAAATCTAAAAACACATAACTACTGTATTTGAAAAAGCCCAATACACAATATTTGTTTTGCATCATATTTTAAAGCTCCTAGGAGGATTAAGGAAAATTAGGAGATAAAACTCCCGTGTGTGTTTACATCCTTTACAGGTGACCCACAAATGAATGTAGCGATCATTGGAATACATATACAGTATAATTGTATATAGAAAATGAAAAAAATATAGCTGGAGATACAATACATGTGCGGCAAGAAAAGAGATGAAGCAGGTTGTAACTGAGGAAAAGCCATGCCAGATTTATTTTTTCCAAACGGTAAACATTTTTACGGTAAAGAGTGTCCGCAAGAGCGTAAGATAGTCCAATGAAAAGAACACAAGAATGTCCTCCCAATAGATCTCAGGTCAACTCGCTTCCTCCAAGACATTCACTTGCTTGATTTTTTTTTTCTTTCCCCCCCCCCGCTGCTCTGCGCACCTCTCACCCACGGCGATGCATGGATCTACTTTTACATGAAGTGAATCCTGTCTTGCAAAAGCCTCCATCAGCCTGATGATGCAGATCTAGGTCCCGATCACGCGCATGATCTCTTTCTGCACCTTGGGCTCCTGTGTGTTAATGTTGGCGTCTCCCACTTGGCCGTCTTCATACCTGTAAATGCAAAAAAAAAACCAACCAAAAAACAAAAACAAACAACTCTTGAGAGGAAAGCCACGCTAGGACAAGGATAACTTGCAAACTCTACACAGGTGATTCAAACCCAAAACCTCATAACTGTCAGACCACTATTGATTACATTGTGGTACACGAAATGGAGAAATATACTGTACTTAGATCCATTAGTCAGCTGGCATTAGCCACACACCCCATGTATTTTTCTTTTCTGACCTCACTTGCATTCAATGCTACAAGGGCCGATGCCGTCTTATTTAGTCGATGAAATACGAAAATTGGTAAGAACTACCATATTTCCTCATATGTTGTGCAGTATCTTCAGTACGTTAGATTTCAGCTTCTACGTGCTGCCGTGTCAGTCTCATCTGCCCACGGCCTCAGTAGTGCTGCCCAATGTAACGTACCTGTAAATTAGCAATGTGACTGTTTCTTTAACCAGTCAGATTTCAAGTTCGACTCCCATCTGGCCCGCAATAATGTCAGTACTTTTCTATCTTCTGATTGGTTGATCAGTGCACAACTGTTGCAGACCAATTTCGACCAACATAACACGTTAACTGCACATGGTGTCATCTTGCCAAATATCAATTCTCAACTGTTGACTTGGTGGCGGCCACTGCGTAGGCTTGAATGTGAATGCTTGGTGTAAGTCAGCTGAGATATGCTCCAGCTCGCTCAAGACTCGAGTGAGAACAAGCACAACAGAAGAGGATTAAGCAGTTTAAAGGCCATTACTCACACAAAAAAGAAGCGAGTACAAACGTGGTCCGACACAGGACACACCCAAATGTTGCCGTGCTTCTGCAGATCCTTGGATGTGATCACTGTTTGAAAAGAGGGAGCGGGCGTACGACATGAGCTGTGGCGTTTCGTTACAGTCAGGTGTCATTCTTTTTGTTTTTACCTTCACAAAGTGCAATGCAGTTCAAGTTTCGACTTTGCAGAAATCTCGATTGGATTGGACGACTCTGCTTGAAATAGCAAAACGGGTGCGTGATAAACACCGATCGGATTGTTTAGCATGAGTCCACGCCTTACCTGTGGTATGGTGTTCATGCGATTGTAACGCTGCACCAGTTCATTTTTGGTGGGCATGCGGTGTTGTCCTTTCCCCATTCCTGCACCAAGTAGAACCCAAACAGCCCTCCTTTAAAGGGTGAATCAATTCAAAAATGTTCTTTGCAATAATCTGTTCTATGCGCCTGCACTCATCGAAACGCGGCACTCTCATTAATATTGAGTTTGTGCAATATGACTTAAGCAGCATTTTGCCATTTGCTGTCAACTTAAAATGACATGACAGTGACAAAGGGCTCAACTTGCTATCATCAAATCACAGCCACAACACAAAGGTTTGACAGTTCAAGGCCCAGCACTTGACATGAACACACAACACATGAATCAACGCCCCCCGCCCCCACCACCACACCCATGCAGTCATCGCTGTAAAGGACTCAAAAGTGGACAGGGTGGAGACGAGAGGACAAAGGGCTGAGAAGTGAGTCATTCCTACCAGAGTATCCAAAAGATATGCTGGAGATGGGGCTGAGATAGATGCCCTTTCCATATGCTGCGCCATGCAGCTTGGTTGGGAAAGAGTGGAGAGAAAGAAGGATCAGTGTGGTGCAGAACAAACACTCAACGATAAGTCAATCGAAGTTCAATTATATTGCTTTTCAGACAAAAAAAAAATTTGCAACTCAAAGCGCTGCACATGGATTCAAATCGACCCCTGCCCCCGCTCGTCCTCAATGGCACAGAAACACAGGTGCATACACACATCGACACATTAATGATTTAAGGTGGAGTACGGAGCACAGTAGTCGAGCGTTTCTATCTATATACAGTTGAATTGTACCACTTGGAAGCAAATATATCTGATTCTTGAACCACACAGTAAAAATCCATTCTAAAGATGAGACATTTAGTGCAATATGCTTCAGAGGCGGACAGAATGAGTGGAGGTGACGATGATATTCAAATTGCGGGGAGGAGGCGATTTGACACCTTAAATGTTTGAGACAAAGGAGGCACAAATTCCAGCCATCAGAACCACAAGAAGGATCATCCAAGTTTAAAAATAAACCTCCTGATATGACTTTGAAGCAAGTTAAATTGATCTTCGGCGCTCCTCCAAAAGCAGTTGTGTCGTGCAAACGGAGACATTTCTTGCCGCATAATTCATCTCTTAATTTGATCACGAACGTCCTTGAAAAGAGTCGGAAAAGTAAATAGAAAAATACACCAGTGGATGGAGCGAGGCACCCAGAGATATTTGATCTTACATTTAATGTTGGAAATTTGGTAAGTAGCAAAACTGCTTTCATGTACTGTTTAATTCACTACGTTCTATGTCCGAATGTACAACGTTTGCAGAAGAAGAGCAACATAGGAAAAAAACAATGGAAAAAGTCAGTCAGTGCCAGTGTATGGTGTGACAATAAAAATACTTATTGGATTGGGAAAACTGCTTTCAACACAGCAAGTGAGTGTCAAACTTCTCATTCCACTGCTGATACCGCGAAATGTTCTTGCTCTGTTGTCGTCCCACCTCTGTTACACGTCTGATACTACTTCCGCCGGTTAATACAGAAGAGCAACATGGAAATATGGAAAATCCTTATTTTTAGAAGTAGTAAAAGGCGTTCACGTATAGCCAGAAGATGGTTCGTCTTTACAAAGCACATTGGGTTTTACTCACTGAGCTGTGATTGACCTCCTCCAATGGAAGCTCTCTTAGAAGTCTTTACTCACCATGGCTCCCCTTATCCTTTGCATTCTGCAACGTCAGACCTAGCCTACACTGCGCTCTAAGTGGTTCACTCCAAGAGGGCGCACAGGCAGCTTCCTAGCTAATGGTACAACAGGTGTGGCATCCCCTGTTGCACACACTGGCTGGGGAGAAATTCTGCCAGTACACCCTGCTGGCTCAAGTGCCGAAAAGGGAAGCTGGCATCTATTAACTGCAAAAATGAATCAGCCGGACAGCCAGCCTGCTCGGTTGCAAAGCAGACTGACGGTCCGAGAAGGCAAACTGCCGGGGATGACGTACCTGCAGTTTGGTATAAGAGGCATTGACTAGTCCATTTCTCAGAACAGAGTGCCAGTTCTCTATATGGGAACCACTAGAGCAAGTGTAGAGGGAGATGAGAGAAAAGAAGCATGTGAATGATGCCCTGAACAAAATGTACACTGCAAAGTTCTTTTTTTTTTCATGTCCATGTTAAGTGATTTGCTTCTCAGCCATGGGAATTATTTTTTGGGGGGGAGGGGGGGCTCACAATGCAAATGACCTGGAAGTATCAGGGAGCCAATAACTACAATAGTCAATCTTAACTATTGTATTTCCTAAAATAACAGCCACCACTCTAATTAAAGCCATACCTCAATGTATCACTCTGAGTGGATTCAGTTGTACATTATATAATTATATATGTACAAAAAAAAACATTTATGGTTATGTGCAGATTTCTCGAAAAAGCAAGAGGGCTCTGTTTGTACTACTCTCTTCAATGAGTAGGCCACAATAAATAAACAATACACAGTATTACATTCCTCATGATATACTTTGTATTACATTCTGATTAAGCGTATTGTTTAAGATATATTTACCTGTATTTCAGTGGAAAAGTCATTAACACATTATTTTAAAATTGTATTTGTAGAAAAAGTGGGTTCCTCTTCAAGAAACGCCATACCGATGACAGTACACTCTGCAGTTGAATAAACAAACACACCTAGCACTATTTGTAGAAATACAGGAATTATCATTTTACACTGGCAAGTAGCTTCGTATTGGTTTGTGCTATATTTAGGGTATTGTTCTCCTTTTAACGGTTCCTTACGGTTCCTTACAGTCGTCTGCGGCCTATCACGGCATTCAATCAATATTTTTACAATTATGCAACTCACGGTAGTATCCTTTCCACTGACGATATCAACAAATAGCTATTGATGACATGCTAGCAGACAATTATTTGATAATACATTTATTTCCTAGCTAGCAGTCTAACATTTGCCTTTGATGCTGACACACTACAGTACATGCGTCCCAGGAAAATGCACCTGCTGAGTGGTGGGGTTTTATTGTTGCTCCATCTAAATCTACTTGACCGTAGCCCACCGGCATGGACTCATGTTGTTATATAACACTAAGAATGTAGGCTGTGCCATGTGATGCCACACAAAAACATTGAACGGATGCAAAATGTGTCACTGACGGGAGGGAGTAAAACAGACTCACTGGAAGGCAAAGGTGCTGCCGTAGAGCTTTTTGGCAGTGCGGAAACGAGCCTCCTTGGCTGGAGGGCTGCTGAGCAGCAGGAACTGGTGGGAAGTGTGCATGAATTTCAGTTGCTATCACGATGAGGATCATGTCGTCACATGAAAGAGGAAACGAAATGAGACAGAATAGAGAAGTGAACCCTCACATGACACAAAGCAAAACCTGTTTGGTCATCGACAGGCGGTGCTTTTGATTTCCTACCCTACTAAGAGGCAACTTGACAATATGAGATCTATTACTGGAAATAATCCTGCAAAAAGACAAAATGAAAACAAAAATAATGCAGCATTAAAATCAAATCAAGTGATTCCTAATCATTGATGATATCAGAAGTAACATGTTGGCGTTTACGAATATAATAATTTACTAAATGTCAGTCAATATCTTTTCATACTTGTAAGACGGACGGATAAGACAGTTGACGTGTGACTTGTAACACTGCTCGTACGGTTAATGAAGGTTCAAGTCAATTAAAGGGAACCATTTGAGCCTTGAACAGATTATGTCTGAAACCTCCGCAGACTCCACCGCATTGCCATTGGCTGTCAGAAGAGTCCATCAAACACACTTAACTGTCCCCGCTGCAAATCCCGCCTTATTATATCTGATTGCTGTGTGCTCATTGAGCGTTTCATTGTGAAACATATACAGAGTACAGGTTTTCAACTTTCTATTCATTTAATGTATCCATCTGCTAATTTGGAGCAAATGTTCCTTTTTTTTTAACATTTTTAACATGTTCTCTCCACCCACCACTGTAACAGGGGATGGGCCAAAGGGTCCAGTTTGTCCATCTGCTTCTTGATCTCTAAATACGAGCCCTGGCAAAAACACACAAGAATGTACTGTGTTCAGCGAATCGAATATAAACCCTTTATTGCCAAGGAGGACAAATGCAAAGGTCGCTTGAGAAGACAGTGAATGCATAGCACTGCAATAAAGCAGAATTTTTTTTCCCGTCTATTTTACAATACGCTACTTATTGTACCTGGGTCATTTCCCGTATAGACATGACGCTGTCCAGCGCTTTTTGCAGCCTCTCGTAATTCTTCTTCTGTGTTCATCGGTGGAGCCCAGCAGCATTTGCGTGTGATGAAAGAGAGGGAGGAACATGCACACATTTAAAAGCAGGACAAAAGGACAAAAATATAGCCCTCATTTACCAATCAAGTTTTACAGTTAAATTGCTCCATCTAGCAGTGCAACTGGTTAATTCAAATCACATCACACTATTGCAAAAATGTCACCAATATTTCCAAAGAGCGACACTGTACTTTGTGGGTTCACAATGAAGAAATAATATTATGCTTTGAATACAAAAAATCCTTCAAAACAATTCGTATTTAATTATTCAAGATTATAATGACCCCCCCACCCCCCGCCAAAAAAACCCCCGGTGTGGCTTGTTAATATCTAAGAACAAGATCAAAATATCCTAACTCATGCCAAGGATCCCGCATCTAAGAAGGATTAAAGAATACATCTGGTTCTCCAAAAGTGAATTTTTGTGTTGCAATGTCATCGCAATGGTTGGCAAAATGTGTCAGGATTATATCTCAATTGACTAAGGGTCACTTCGATAAAACGCTGTATGTACAATAGAAACTTTTCAAATGAGAAAAGAAAAAAAAATTGCCCTTTTTACTCATTTACATCAATTGGCTTCAGAGTAAGCAATAAAAGGCCCCGCCCCCTTCACTATCTCCTCCTCCCCAAGAAAGATGATGTATTTTTAATGTACTAGATATTTATACAACAGTACTTCAACGGATGCTGACCTTTGGGTTGAAGGCCAAAGTCTTGGGGTCATTGGGGTCGACCACCGAGGGGTAGGGCTCAAAGATGATGCTCTTGCGTGGAGACTCGAGTGCAGCGCGGCACATTGCCACAAGGAGATCTACCACCTGCAGAACGGCAAGGAAAATATGATTGCTGTTATTCTCCCTGAGATTGCTATCTTGTCCGCAAATAGTAGCTGGGGGTGCTTATTTACTCAAATGGAGGAGGCCTCTCTTCGGGTTAAGAGGCCTTTCGTCGTACAAATGCATTTTAGTAATATTGAACAATGCTACCAATATTTTACAATGCAGAGAAATAGCAAGAAAAAATAGTTCCTGTTAGATAAAAATGGACCCATGCAACACTGCAGTGTGTGTGCGTGTGTGTGTGTGCTTATCACCTCTGCACCGGTGGCCACTTCCTCTGCAGCCCCTGACATCACGCCCAGCGTGTAGAACGAGAACACGCACAGCTCCCTTGTGCACACGGCCGGCTGCACGCACGCACGCACGCACACAAGCACGCACACACTATACTTAAATACATGAGTATCTTAAGCTCGTCAAAGTTGGTCGTCTAACCAACATTTAGAAACAATGTATATCATCAAAAATGTATTTCACTACATCTCTTTTCAGCCAGCATCAAAGCATTTAGCCATGTTTACGCTTTCGCGTTTTTTTTCTTCATGTGTTTTTGGCCTATGATGAGGAATCGGGAGCTGGTACTAACCAAATTTTGTAAGCAAAGGACTTCTGTGAGGTGGAATTTTGTGACTGGTGTTTGTGTGTTTCTTCTGTCTGTGCGATTTGACAAGGAGCACTATGAAAGTGTACATTGAGCTGATACATCGCCATTAGCGGCTAATTCCTGTTATAACCTGGACACGACTGGACTTAGAAACATGAATCTGTGTCTTTGATACCTTCAGCATGGATCCGTTCTGAAAGACATGCTGCTCATCGCAGACCACGCAGTACTCATTAAGCGTGGGGATCCTCTGCTCGGAGTACTTCATTATCTGGCCAGGGAAAACACACACAAACATGCACACACATGCAAAAACAATTGTCTTCCTGTTTTCAACTCTCTCATCCAGTGTTGAGATGTAAAGATCACTGAGAGCTACTGAGTAGCCTATGCATGAATTGTGATAAATGGATGAATAGTGACTATTGCTTCGAGTCTCATACGCAGTAAGTTATAACCTGAGTGAGTTTGTATTGCACCTGCACTAAGAAGCCGTACTCCAGTGTGGGAATGTTCTTGCAGTGCCCGCCCGCCTGGGATGAGAAAAACAATTCAATCAGCTGCCTGGTGGTGATCTGTGCAGGGGCCCTGGCCGCCGGGACCGCCACGGTCTGATGAGTCAAGTGGAGAGAGTATTATGGGTAACGGTACGACAGTCACACATGGAGACGTAAAGGGATGGCGGTGAGTGATAAGAGAAGAGAACATCAAACAGTGGGTTTGAATTCAATGTCCAAAGATATACCGTACTTCACTCGAATAGTTGACCTTAGGAGTCCTCACTCTTTTTAAAAACTGAAAGCTACGTCTTGGGTACTCATTAATATATAAAACAGTCCAAATGATTATTCAAGCAATCAATGGAATAATCAATTGGATAATCAATTCTAAAAAGATTGAGCGATAGCCTTAGTCACAAATGAAAACGGCAGCACTTACTGATGCATGTGCAATCCCTCCGATAAATTAATTTGCGGAGTGTTAGCAGATGTTGCAAATCAGTTCCCGCATCATTTGTGTTGGTGGCGAGTTCACACACCACATACACAAGGGCTGGGCAATTCATCAAAATGTAATTGTGGTTTCAATTTGGCTTTCTCATCATAAAAACATGATAATTGAAGTATTGACATAATTTGTCCATACAAGAAAAGTGGGGAATGACAGATTTGATTGTATTTTTATTGTGAGACACACTCACCTGGCTATTTGGCGGATAGCTGAAGAGCTCCCCTTTCGGGTTCTTCATTGTACATGAGATGGATCGATTCATGAGGCGGGTCACGCGGAGTTCAGGCACGCTCAGCTTCCCTTTCAGGACCGTGTCTTGGATCAAGGGGAAGCTTGGGGACCTTGAAAAGGAGAACAAACAAATCATTCGCAGCAATTCCTGTTGAATTGCTATCTATGAGACAATGGTGCGTTTGTCGTTGATAACATGTTTAATTGTTCCATACGAACAAAATCCTCATTAATAATGTATCTTTGGAGGTTTTGAATAGTGCTATAGAAGTGCCATATGTGCTAAAGTAGAATTGTTTGATAAAAAATAAGGCAGATTTTTTACACTTGTATTTTTTTTTTTTTACATGATTACGGTAATAAAATAAAATTGTTTTCATTTTTAATGCTATGGCTAAGTTTATTTATAAATTATGTTTTACGCTTTTTGGGCCAGTAAGAATGACAAGAGGATACTTCTCTGTACAAACAGTTAATCGTCCTCTAATGTTACAGGTCAAACTGTATTCATAAATATAACTGAAAAATGAAAAAATCTGCTGGCTTTTTCATGAATACTTTCTGTGATAAACAATTTAAAGATTTTTTTTAAATTTATAATTCAAATTTATTGACCTGACAGCGACACAAAAAGCTAACCGAGACAGGAATGTCACCGTTTTTTTGTTTGTTTGTTTTTGTTGCTTGTTTTTTTTTTTTTTAACTGATGAACATGCATGCATCTTGCATTACAGATATGAGAAATTTACTTGGGGATTGGAGAGAAGATGCTGAGCCCAGCGCGGAACTTTTTGATGGTTCCGCCGGCTTTGAACCAGCTGTGCCTCTTCTCCTGCTGGGCCTTGAGGAACTCATTACTGAGATGCTTCCACTGCTGGGATGTGAATGTGCTCAGGATCCTGTGAATTATAACAAGAGCGCAGGGAAGGTGTCGAGCAGGGAAATGTTCGTATGACAAAATGGCAGAACAGTCGTTAGTTTGAGATGCATTAGAATTCTGGCATACACACCATTATCCACACCCTCACTAAAATTGAATTAAGTTACTTCTTCGGCAATATGCACAATTTATCATGAGATTATGTCAAAGGATTCCGACAATTGCATATGGCACTACTGCTATAGCATCAAAGCATTTGAAAATACAGACAGGTAAAACTCACTTTTTGAGTTGCAAGCCAAGGCTGAATCCTTCTTTATTGGAAGGCTGGAAAACATCGACTGATGGCTCTGCAGGAAAACGACTGACATTATTACACAGGGCAGTCACGCAAACACTTCTCCTGAGCCTCCGCTGCCTCGTCGTGCTGCGTGCGTGCTACTCACCTCCCACGCTCAGGCGCGTGGCACAAATTGCTAAAAAGCGCCATCAACATCAATAACGACATCTCTACTCACCGGGCCCATCGAGGTACTGAGAAAGAGAAAAGCGAAGTCTCAGAATAATGGGCTCTGTTCTGATAACTTTCCAAGCTGTCGCAATCTCCTCCTGAGTCAGACACACACATACACATGCACATATATGCAATGTTAGCCAGCTAATTATAATTTCTCCTCACATGATTAAACGGGGACTATGCGGGGCATTATGGGTTGTGTTGGCTGGATGTGCAAAAGAAGAATAACAGTGGCGATGCACAATTATCAGAATGCTGACTCACATCGAGGAAGCCAATGTTAATATGAAGATCGATGTCGACGTCATCAATGCTGCCATACTCCCTGTTCAAAGACACAAGTTATAGGCGTTTATTTAAACACAGATGTTTACCTCTGCCAAGCTCCAAAACATGAAGTGTGAGTATGAGGTGTTGATTTCACTGATCTATACTGTTTTTTTTTTTTGTTTGTTTTTTTTTTGTTCAGCAGGATTACACAAACATCTTGCACCCAAATTTAATGGAGTTGACAAGGGATCATTCCCATTTCAGAGTGCTTCTGACTGATAACCAGTCCAAAGTGTACCGGTGGTTTGTCTTTGTGGTGGTCCATCAACCTACAACTGAATTGCATGTGCTGTTTATGGTCACCTTAAAATTGACAAGAAACCAGGTATGATTTTTTTTTTCTCCAGTTTTTCATAGCTGGCTTTCATGCAACTGGTGTAGGAAACAATTCCATCACATGCATTGCTTATTGTTACCTGGTGGTTACTTGGCAACGAGTACAGGGCTTAGTCAGTGTTTGCAGAGGTTCCCGTAGTTGACTTTCATCAACCCTCAATGTACTGTTCAGTCCAGGGTGGAGGGTGTGTGTGTGTGTGTGCGTGTGTGTGTGCGTGTGTGCGCGCGCGCACATGTGCAAGCGCTTGCGTGTACCTGACGGAGACAGCACTGTCAGTATAGATGTCTTTCACTGCCTCAATGTCTGCATCGAGTTGAGGATGGCGGTAGAGGTCACCGGCGCAACTCCCCTGTCACAAACATTTTGGGCCGTCAACCATGCAGCACATAAACACGGGAGGAGCATGTGTCATGAAATCAACACTTCATTTTTTTTTTTTTTTTTTTTATAGGACACATGTAAATGGCAATAGCAATAGCAATAGCAACATAGTGCAGTAAATCAAGTTTACATCGTTATGATGACTATGCAAAAGCTATTCAACAGATTTACAAACCACATTACATCAGTTTCCATAATGACAACATTATTTTGGCATTTTATAGCCAGTACGTGATCACTGTGAATGTAATTCCACACCGCGGAATGCTCGGCAGTCACAGCACATAGTCAGACAACTATTCACAGTGTCACTTAGTGGATACTGAGCCCACGCTGTCTGCACCAAAGTCCGGCAAGCAAATCACTATATTGTTAGTCAACAGCTACATTCATATTTACTTGAAGACGGGCCAAATCAATATGTGAAACAATTCTCAGCAGTCCACTTCCGAGCAAGTTTAATGTGCTGAAAGTATTTTTAAACGCTGTCTTTTGGTACAATTATCATCAAGCGCAGCAATGCAGTTCCGCCAGCTGGCTCAAAAATGTCGATAACATGAGGCCTGACTGTTGTCCACATCTCTTGCCATCGAGACGGCAAGTTAGACTCTTGATCACCTCAGCTCACGAAGACATTTCGCAGACCTTCATCCTTATCTTTTCCTCTGTGCTTTCATGTTCTACTTCGACAAGAGAGGCGAGCTCCGAAATCCCTGACTGGATTTACATTTCAATTACAGATCTTGGATGATAACGCAGTTAGGGATCGTCCAAGTTACAGTGAAATATAGAATCTTTGCGGAATGGGACAGTGCTTTAAAAGGTGTCTGGTGGTGACAGGTGAACAGTCCTGCAAAGGCAGACAGTACCACCGATCGCTTTTCAACAGCTCATGTTAAACAAAGAAAACACTTAAAACATTTGATCAGGATATCCTTGTGAAGAGACGAGCATTTCAGCAGGAATAGTCCAGACCTTGTATGTGTGTGGTGTGCTGTATTGATCATCTGGAGTACATCACACATCAGAGGAAACGTGAGACTTTTTTTTTCCTCATTGTGTGTAGTCTCTCAGATGTTACAAGTCCTACGCATGTACCCTTGCTGGGATTGCAGCAAATGTAACGGCAGTCACTAAATTGAGTAAAAATGGGTGTTGCGAACAAAGCTGCAATTTTATCAGAACTTGAAAAACGTGTCAGTCACCTTTGTGAAAAAGAAGTCTTTTGATCTGACTTTAAGATCTGAATACATACTATAATGCTCATATAATCACCCTCCATATTTTTTAAACTGCTGACACCTTCACAAACTTCCTCTCCTCTAATGGCTCTATTCCACACAGATTTGTTCTATAATCTCCTTCACAAAACGATCCATCTGGCATGTCAAGGTTAATTATGCCCGAATGCCAGCAGCAGCAAACGACTGAACCCGTCCCTCCGTACCTGGATCCCGTACAGGAATTGCTCCGGCTCGTTCTCCCCATCAGATTCCTCGTCGGTCCAACACTGGCCTTTGATATCCTGTGGGCATTGACAAGATAGAAACTGCAAGCATTTCCTACTGGGCCTTTCATCAAAAGTCACTATTTGTTTGTTCAAGGGCTTCAAAACAGAGCTTTATAAATCTATCTCCAAAGAACCAGAGATGACACTTTTACGAAGTGATTAAAAATAACCAAGCAAAGTCTCCAGAGGTCCGGTGGAATAAATAGCCTTTATTTGATGTACTCAGGAGTTGAGACTTATAGAATACGGGCATTTGGCTAAGCGAGTAATGCTAACAAATAGGAGACTAACTAGCTTACCATCGGTTCGGCTGTTCTCCGGGTTCAATCAGACAGCTTTAGGCCTCGTGCCAACCATCGCAGCTGGGAAGGAAGCCAGGATGTCTTGCACACCTTGGTACAATGGACAAACAACAATTTGATTTTAAAAAAAAGATGGCTATGTAGAAACAAAGAGGTGGGGCCATCTCTTATGATGACACTCTTCTCCTGATCCACTGGTGAAAGTACACTTTGATCCTTTCATCTATAACTGCTTCAAAACAACAAAGAGTATGCGGAAAAGTGGTTAAGATGGAATGACTGTCTGTGGCTTATGTGTGGTGTTGTATTATTTTGTGATTATGACTTCAAGATGGCGCCGCGAGAGTGGCTGCCTTTACAGCATCTCCTATAATTGTTGCTCTTCTACTTTCTTCCTTGCATAACTTTACTGCTGTAAATTGGGAATTTCTGCATTGTGAGATGAATAAAGGTTTTCTTATTCTTATTCTTGTTCTTTGTCGGCACACTCTCCTTTAAAATGTCTGCACTTCACCTTCCTGCTGTCTCCTAGCAACAACCGTCTCTGCTTCCTTTTCAGAGTGGCATTAATCACTGTGGAGCCTGTGTGTGTGGGGAGGAGGGGGGGGTGCTGGATGTTCATCACTCAGGTTGTCTTTGTGTTATGTCGTCACGTGTGCTTTCCTCGAGAAGGAAAAAAAATATATTCAGGTTGGCTCAACTTTTAATACTCGTAAAAAATGGTATTTCTGCTTTTGAAAACACATTGGTAAAAAATAACATTTCCTGATTTGCTGTTATGGTGAATGGAATTTTTTTAATGTCACGTTTAAGGATGTGCATAATTGTCGATCCAATGGTTGCAAAGGATTCTGCGGATTTGCATGGAATTCATTGTTGATTAATCGTGTCTTGAAGGAGCTGAGCCAAAATGGTGTGCACCTCTTGGCTGCAACCAACAGAGGTCATTATTTATTCACTCAATTTACTCCAAACAGGAGTTAAGAACATTCAGATCAATATTCTACCATTCATACATTCATCATTATTTTAAAAAAGAGGAGTATAAAGTGGCCACAAATATTCCCAGAGGAGATTTAGTTGAGCATACTTCCACAGACATCAGTTCTCCAAAGAACAATCAGCAAGAACAAAAGAATGTTTCGGTTTTCTTTGGCTGTTTTGCAACATTTAAAGAGGGCTCAACGATGGATGAATGTGAGAAAAGAAGACTATTCACTGGAATTATGTGGAGTGTTGGTGCCACGTCATCTTATCTTAGTAAAAATAACAAATGCTAGCTGTAATCTGCTATTTTGCATGTGGCTGAGTGAGTAGTCGCTTTGTGTCCTCACTTATTATCAAAGGAATCATTTATAATTGATGAAAATAGTATTGATTATTGACTTTTATACTACAATGGCTAACTTATATTTGTCTTACAATCCCTCATAAAAAATGTGAATATGAGGTAACTTCTGTTGCGCTCTTAATTTGTCATTAAAATAACAAAGAGTACTTGGAGATTTATCTGTTGTTTAAACAGCAGAATCAAATCAAATAACTTTTTGTCACACTTGTATGACAGATAATGTTAATTATGTTACAGCGGTTGCTTGGTTTATCCGAATACAGGCTGGAGACGATGAGAGTTTCTTTGAAGCTTTTATTTACAGAATATTCCGGGCACCAATGAGTTACAGACAATGGCTGTCGCAAATCACAAGTGCAAAGACACAAAGGCCTCAGAACATATTTATATTATCAGAAGGGCGGTACCGAAACGGTTGTGCGATATCGGGACTTTCCACTAGGCAATACGTTTCTGTCTAAACCGATTCTAGCTGGTATCAACTGGCGCATTCCTATGCCCTGGGCGTCACCACAAAGTCTCCAGTAAGCAGTTCGGCAAGGTTAACTGATGAGTTGGCGTTGCTTCAAGGACAACATCTGGTTACAAAACAGTTTCATTGCGGACATGAGGGAGTTATACAGGCATGACTAAATATGGGTCAAAGACACACTTCAAGTGCCACTTGCTGTCAACTAAAAATCAAATCACAGTGCCGAAGGGCTCAGATAACGACTGTCGCGGCTCACCTGTTTACTGAGTTTGGTCATGTGACGTTCGCAAGCTGACCGCCGTGGCACTGTGATGTCATTTTCGGTCGACAGCAAGTGGCAAAATGGCCGAGCCATGAGATGGATACAAACGGATTTTTATGCCTAATTCATGTTCCACAAATACAATATTCATCAGATGATTGTGTTTAGTCAAGTGGGAGCGCATACAACATTCTATTGTCAAGAAAAGGTTTGACTCGACTTCCCCTTTAAAAAGGGTTTTGTGCAGATGATCGTTTGACCTCAAAACAAATGATTCCTGTTCTACTATTTCCATTGTTTCTGAATAAATCGTCTGTCAGACGGCATTGTGAAAGGTTCCGCTCTCGCTCCAAAGCTATCATGGATGAAAAAGAAAAAAGCGATCCATCCTATTTTGGTTCAGTGAGTTCTATGAATGTCAAATGCGGGTGTGCAGCTGTGACACAAAAGACCGTATACACAATTACCAAACCAAAACATGAACCACTTTCGTGTTGTACACACCAAAGCAGCAGCACAGCGGAGCATTACGGTAGAGAATGCTGATACAAAATCCAAATAGAAGCATCAATACAGACTCCTCATGCTGCCTTTGTGCGCCGAGTCGCTTTAAAGACCTTCATCCTCAAAGCAGAATTCTACCATGTCATGTCCTGACATACAACACCCCCCCCCCCCCCCCCCACCCAAGCTCCATCCTCATCCCCAAAGGCTTTGTGGTGCCACATACCGACGCAGCACCATCGTCCTCATTTCTCCTCATGAAGATTATTTAGCACAAAATGCAGTCAGGCACATTTCCCCTCCCCCTCTCTACATACCCTGTACACCCCCAACCAAAAAAAAAAGAAAAAAACCCTCTTCCAAATTTACCTTCACAGAGGATGGAGACGCAGGATGCTGTCCTTGTCTCAGCCTCTTCCTGCCTGGCGCCTGCAAGCACAGACGACAGCAAGATCATCAAAAATAACTCCACGATGTGAGACAGTGTGCTTGTCAACGTCAGCTCAAGCCGCGCCGACCGCTGTCTCGTGTATTTTGCCTGACAACACTAAAGGGTTTGGAGCATGCTCAGTGAGAGCAGACAGCCAAGTCATGTGACCCGCAGCTGACTGCACTGTTGCTGCTGAGGAGGAAGGATAAAATAAATAAATATGAAAAAAAGGGGAGGCAGGGTGAGGGAGGGTGGAAAGGCTTGTGCGCATGTCAGTCATTGTCTGCTGATGAGTAATCTACAATCAATATTACTGTATTGGCGCACACAATATTTGAAAATGACAAGTCAGCACTAGGGAGCTCAAATAAATACAATAGATGCTGATTTATATCGGGCTTTCATAACAGTGGCAGATGTAACAAAGCGCTTTACAAAACAGTTAACAAAGAAAAATAATAAACAACACATAAAACACAAGCATAAAGTAAAATAATGAACACAACACATAACAAAACACGGGACAGTTGTGCAGTCCTAACCACTTTCCCCTCATAGGCTTTGTTGTTTAAAGCAGTTTGAGATCAAAGAGAATCAAAGTGTCCTTTCACCAGTGGATCAGAGACGCCATGCTCAAAATGTGCACACGTCGGCTACAAGCTAAGTTTCAAAGTCAACAAGAAGCTGTAGCATCCATTGACGAAAAAAAGATTGGTTCACTTCTCCTGTCCCATATAAATCCATTTCAATTTCAGCAGCATTGAATCTATTCCATATCGCTGCTTTCAGGCCGACAACCAACAACCCATTTTCAAATTTTGGACAGTTTAGTATTTGTTCCCAAATCATAACCAACCCCATCGGAGTCTGTTACAATTGCAAATGATCAACACATCTCAGGTATTGAAAATGGCTTGATCTCTTTCACGATGCAATGCTAATGGCTCAAAAGACATGCCTTTTTGGGGAGTGGCGAGAGGGGGCGTTCCTGAAAAGTGATGGTTTTGATGATAAGAGGATTCCAAAGACACCAGCGAAATATTATCTCTATGTTCTTACAAAGCAGAGATAAATGTGTCATTCTAATACATATTTCTCATAATACACATTAATAAAGAAAGAGTTGTTTTACTTTTATTTTTACATTTTATTTCAAAGTCTTAGAGGTGTCTAATTTTCATATTTAGTTCTTATCAGTGATGTAGATGCTGCAGCTCTAATTTGTGTGTGAAGAACGGCCCTTGAAGGGTGCAGGGATTTGCAGTCAGGGTAGGCAAGTGAGGCAGTGCCACCCTCTGCTGTCCATTCTCCTGCATATGAAGAGTAAAAAAATGCTCAAAGGAGTACAGTAGTAAAAAAACAAAACAAATAATAATTATAATTATTATTATAATAACAACAGTTACAACACCAAGACGTCTATAGGTGATTTTCGAATAAGGGCTTTCATGCCATATCAAATATCAAGGAAAGACCAAATTATTTTAAAATTAAATTAAAAACTCCAACAATGAACTTGACCTCATATCAAATATTCTTTTTCTTGCTGTCGCATTGTTGAGTGGTGTGGAATTGATTGAAGCATCATAAAAAGCTTTGAAAACAATCCAAAATTCTCTTCAACCTGATTTGCAACATCGGTTTCAATGAAGGCCCAAACTGACAAATCGCTAGTTGTCTCTTATGGTTCCTATTTTTATATCCAACTCCAGAGGAGAGGGTGCCTCACCAATCATGAACCTCATCTCACATCACTCCAAGTGCAATACTGTACACCAAATCACCATAATTGTTGGAAAACCCTTTTAATACCAGCTATGACAGCTCCAGTGACAAGAGAGTGAGTAACCAAGCGGTTAACTTCACAGACATATACAGAGCAATTTATTTCAAAGTTCAGATACAGCGCAGTTAACTTTAAAGTCCAGACAGAAAACATTTGAAGGGAGGGAAATGGTTTTGGGCCCAAATTAACTAATGTTCCTTAATTTACAGAAAGCCAGACAGGGAAACTCAAACGTTGTTGTCGTTTTGATTCGTAATTCGCAAATATCACAAGGGGGAAGACTCACAGTTTGTTGTCGTTACAGCAAAATCTCTAGCAGCCACGGGAACAGAAAAACGTGGGAAGGAAGACCCATGGCCGGTGACTACCCAGTAGCACGCTGCCCCTCACCCGAAGCAGCGAGGATCGGCACCAGCACACCCTAATGAGGAAAGGCAACATACAAACTGGATTGAGACTGACCGGTTTATCAAATGCAAGCCTGCCTTTGAATGATGTTGCACTTCTCATTGGTTGTGATTGGCTGATCGGATGAAATGGGCACGGCTTCCTGGCTTTGACCAACTCTCAGGTTTCATGTTTAATAAAGATCAGTTATCGACTTATCGTATTTCTTATCTGTAGTTTCATAAAATGCATCCGTTGGTACTTGGAAGGCCAGTTTTTTTTTCCAAACAAAAATTCCCCTGATGACATTGAAATGATAATAAAGGTTGCACTGTCATTGGGTATATATTGGAGACAATAGTGATAAGGCTATCGGGCTAATCTGTCTTTGCCCTGGTTATCTCAGATCGTGTCTATTGGAGTCTGGCCACAGGCTGAAAGGATTACGCTTGTCAACTGCTCAATTTGAAGAAGAAAGTGAAACATTCAAAATCATCTAGTGTAATTTAGTGTTGTGGCTTTTTGCATGCAAGGCCTGATTGCACAAATAATATATGTGTAGGGGAGATAATGTTCAATTATCGTTTGAAAATGATTAGCAAATCATTGTATTCTGTCTTTATTTATGTTTAAGACAACGTGCCAACTTAACTAGAGTTGGGTTTGTAAAAATATGAGCTTCTCTTGGCATCAATGACTTGAAACATTGAAGGCGTTAGAAAGCAGTGGAAATAAACGAGAGTACAGTCCGGTCCGGTCCTGCATTATGTTGTGACCGATGGGCGCCATAGTGCAATACTATTTATCGAACGCTAGATGAAGCCATATACCTCAATCTTGGTACCAGACCACAAAGCCCCATGTAGTCTGCTCCACAAAGGTTACATTTGAATCTACACGTCATGTAAATCGCGTGAAACAATGTCGGGGTTTTTTGTCGTCTGCTAAATGTTACACAGCTGGAATATTTACCTCTTCAAACAGCGTGTATTGACAAACTACAACGCTCAAGGCGATGCGTCGTCCTGAAAATATAACAGTCAGTACTATCGTGAAAAACAACTACAATAGATACACAACCATAAATCAACTGTAAGGAAGTCACGCTGCAGATTTTGAGGAAACTTGCTCCGACTCGCCATCATGCGTCACATGGTGACGCCGACGAGCTGCTGAGGAATTCCCGCGGTCTGATTGGCTGACTGCACCACACGTCCCCATCTCAGCTCTATATCCATTGTATCCTTCCGCTAGCGCGGGCTAACCCTTGTTTTCCTGGCGTTCAATTGAAAAAAAAAACCCGGAAATATCAGAGTGTTCTCAATTGCACGAGTGTAATACATAGCGTTAATATGATTGAATCTATTCCAAGTCGGTGTTTATCTTTAAATGCGAGCGTGATTTCTGCCTCGGAGGGATACATCATAGCATCACGATAAAGTAGTTCCGCGGAGTGAGGAGCGGAGAGATCACCTTGAGCTGCTGCGCTGCCTGATACATCAATTCGAGCGTCCTACTGCGAGAGAAGGTGGGTTCAACTAATCTCACGATCGTTTGTTACGTCATTTGACTGAATTCAAGTTTGTGTTATCGACAATGTTACTTTTTCCTACACATTCTGTAACTCCTAAAATGCGGTTGCATTTTTGCTCATCATCACATGTTTGCTGGCGTGTCTAAATGTGTCAAACATATTGTCTGGATGTCTAAATATGTCTTCTAATGTCATCTTAACAAATAACACGCATTTTGCAATTTGCGTTGAAAGTGGACGTACGTGTTGAACTTTACAGCCATCTTGAGAGTCTGACATTGGTGCGCGCCGTGCTATGTCGTCTCCTGACAACGTTGTCATTATAAATCTGTTGGTGGGCGGATACGCAGTAAGGTCTGCATATCTTGGAAAATATTTTTCTACTTTTAGTCTGAATCAATGTACATCAGTTGTTGATAAAATTCACGTCAGAATAAATGGTAATCGGCCGCGATATATGCAGAAGTTCCTTTTTGGCGACTTGCTTCCAGATACTTCCCGTTGTGGGCGCGGCCTTGAGGTCTCGTCGGCCTCCGATTGGTCGGTTTGCTCACAGTGGTAAAGACGCGAGACAGGATGACGCAGTGATGCAATCGTGACTTTTGACGCATCGACTACGCCGTAGTCACTTTCTCTCGCCCACTATTATCCTGATAACTGCTGGCTAAAGTTGCTCTCATTGTATTGTTCAGTAATACAACTCGTCGTTTGCTTAGAAATGGCTTCCAAGGACGGTCAGTCTATTGATGACTGTGCATGTGTTGAAGACTGCGCATGTGTTCAAGAGCACACATCTCCCGTGTAAGATCTTTTAAATACAGTAGCTTTTATGTCGCAATTAATAGCAGTATGTTCAAGGGATCCCTTACCTATGTGGGTAATTTGCAGGAGTAAAACGTTAACATTTTGTGTATAATTAATTTGACAACATTTAATAACGATTTTAAAATATGATAGCCTGCTGCTCTGTTCCTTAGACACGTCACTCAGTAACAGTCGCGTGTGTCAACATTTGACTGGATTGTATTATAATAATATAGTAATATATACGGCATTTGTTAACTCTTATGAATTGAAGGTTAGGTTCAGCAGCAGGCAGAATTCTTTCTCAAAAACCTGATGTGTTAGAAATAATAGTAGAAACTCAATGGTTTAGAGTGGTGCCACAACTCCGGGGGATAGGTGGTTGCAATGTTTATGGTGTTTTGGCTCTTAAACAATTGAGGCACTTAGTCATACTCGCTTTATAAAAACGACAACTACAGGATTCATTCAGAGAGATATGTATAAAATGTCAGAAAAACACAATGCATTTCAAGTGAGTCTGGTGATTTTGATGGGTTGACTTTGAATGGACAGTGTGTTACACAAATCTTTAAAGTTTGTAGAAGGAATATGTATTTTTTTAATTATTAATCGAATGTCAGAAAGAATGTGCTTGGTTTCACTCATCTGATCTTTGGCAGAAAGAAGAACATTCTGCTGAATGGCTAATTACTTTGGAGGAAAGCTGCTTTCAAACAAACCTTTTTGTAACTAATTACATTTTTAAGTTGAGCATGTGCGTTCAGTAATTACACTAGAATTAGCTAGGTTCTGGATTTTCGCCTTTATCTGTCTGAATTAGTGTGACAAAGGCATCAAAGTTCATGCCTGACCCTTTCTGCAAATTGTTTAAATTGTGAACATGTAATTAGTTTGACAATCTTCAAATGTTCCTTCCAACCTGACCCGCAGGTAATCCAATAAAACTGGAGGTAATGCAACAAAACTGCACTTTCTGGTTTCTTGGCTTCCTTGGCCATGAACTGTGTTGTGTGGTGCACAGTTAACATCTGTTCATTTGCAGTTCCTTCCCACTACAACTCACCAAGCCTCCTCCTTTACCAGTGCAGACTAACTGGATTTGCACAAACAGAACCACGTGAGACTGCATTCGGTGCCCTGCTGTGTCCTTAACCTGGCGCACATATGCAGAACCGGAAAATGCAAAAGCTGGGTATCACGGAAGCGATAACCATTTTCATGTAAATACTCAAAACTGTAATTGTGACTTTTTTGTGGCCTTCTGGAGACTCTGAAACTCAGAATGTGTTTACTAGTTTGCGTCGGCACAAATGAATGGCACTTGTGCAGAGCCACCACAGGCAAATGTAACCAAGTTGTGCACTTAGCTTCATTAGAATAATAAAGTCATTTATAAGTAATTGCCACACAATCTCCCAATCCATAGAAACATATCCCAAACGAGTGAGTAGTCCTGCGTCCTGCATATCAGCTTTGCGAACACTGCCTGCATGCTGTATGTTATTATTAGACCTAGCCTGTTTTTAGGCCGCGGGTGTTGTATGTTCAAGGCCGGCAGTGACATTTTAGTGACTGCGCTTTCGCGGTGGCTGCCTCATGTACGGCCGTAATGTCACGTCATGGCGATGGCCCGGTCAATGCTGGCGCTCTCTTTGTTCTTTATCCTCATCATCACCGGAAGGATTTATTACTCTTGAGCTCCTGAAAGTGTTGTCACCGTGGACGAGTGCTTCGGCTGGCAGTTGCGCAGGGCCTGCTACTACAGGGTGTAGTCAGCCATTGCAATGTGGTGCACGCTCCAACAAATTGGGGTTCCTCTGGAGATCCGTGGCAGTGTCATGCCTCATTCTCCACAAGAGGACCAGGAACATCTACTGGGGGTATGTAGTGCATGGAACAGGTTGGTGGCATGGATGATACAAGCCATCTTGGATATGTTGTGTCACCGTCGGAAATGTCACGCTGTCCTGATTGCAGTACTCCTGGCCATGATTGTACTTGGGCAGTTATCAAAAAAGTGATAAAGCATGTATCTGGAAAGATAGGCGGTCATTTGACCAAGAGCGTTTAAAACAAAATGTCACAAGCTGGAGCCAGTCAGGAAGGGATTGGAGGGGATTATTAGTAGCCAGCTCTTAAATTAGCTTTGCATCTGTGTCAGGGTGACTCCAAACTACCAGTGAAGGATACTCAGCTGACATTGTTAGAAACAGACGTGAGATCCATGTCTTCCATGGAGGGCTAATGCTGTCATTCGTGTAACCGTTTGGTTTTCCCCATGAGAACAGCAAGCAGGATTTACTGAATAAAAAAAAAATGCCACTGCACAAAATTAATACTCCCCCCCACTTTACGTTTAATCGCCACCACAAACTCCAAAACAGCGTAACAGGTGCCACGCCGCTGTGAAGCTAATTGATCTGACAGTATGCACCCAATGGTCAATTTGAGCACGGTATGTTTGTGAGCATATGTAGCACTGGATGTAGTATCATCCAGGAACCTGTGCAGTGAATGTTGTGTTTCTTTTAAGTGGCATTCATTCAACTATTAGAGGTTCAGGCTGCAACTTGTTCTCACAAGTTGCGCTGGATGTGTTCGTGGTTTGAATGCTGTGAATGACAATAATGTGTTGTGCCACTCAAAATGCAGACCTGTTGGTCGAAAGCTTGTCAGTGTTCATAAAAAGACAAAGCACACAAAAATGGTTGTCGCGGAGGCTCCCTGTGACTCAGCCCACTCTGCTGCCTTCACCTTGCGTCGCTACGTATTGCTGCGGTACAGCAGAATGTGACTGCGAGCACGTACAGCTCTCCTCAGCCACCAACTGCTATGCTCCATTCACTCCAATGTTACATCATCACTCAGCAGGCACAATGGAGGCAGACGGTTGAGGGCTGGAACCCCCATCATGACCATTTTAATTAGATGGCAACAAGGGAGTCATGTGCCATTGTTTTGTGAGGTTATGCAACCAGAGTTGGTGTTAAAGAGAAGCGAGGATGCAATTTACCCTGCACATATTTCTGGGTTTTTTTATTGTTGTTTTCAGAACACCTTTGTTACAGGCAGATGCCTGAATTAAAAGCTTGAATAATCTGAATGGGAAAAGCATGGTGAACTGAGTCTTGTCAATGGGTCCAAATGAATTGTTGCCATTAGCAACCCAGTGGGGTGGCGAGGGGAGAACAGAGTGTACTGTACATGCGCAGTCTGGTCTACAGTGGATGTCGAAAGTGCACTCTTTCTAAAGTATTTGGGTTTTTTTGGGGGGGGGAAAGAGCCTATGCAAAATGATTCCATTTTCTTTTTCAAAATAATGAAACTAGCGCTGCACGGTTTAGCGGTAGTAAAAAAAAAAAAGTGCTGCTAGATACCACACTCACCATTTAAAAACAAAAGATATATATGTAACAAAAATGACATGTTACTAATATAATAATGCAAGGCTTAAAATTGTCTGAATCGTCTATTTTCAGCTTCTGAACAAGAATATTTCATTGATTTCTGTATTCCTTTATGAAAGCAGGTTACCTTTTGTGTGTAATCAAAATAAGGCTTTTGCAAACATTCTACTCTTATTTAGGACAACAATGACTGGACCAGAAACTAAATCAATTTCAAAAGGTTGGTGAGTACAATCTCCCTCTTGTGAGGGTTTTTTTTTTTTGTTTTGTTTTGTTTTTTTAATCACCAAACAGTACCAAATGCACAACAAAAATTGGTGAATGAACAGTAATTGCAGACAAATTGTTTTGTGATGCCCTTAAATGCAAAATAAAATGTTGTCTGATTAATTGATGGAATCATTTGATAGTGACAGTGACTGTGTCAACACAAAAATTTAAATCACGCTCAGGTGTTCGACACATTATCGGTAATCTTTTTTTTTTTTTAATTTCAATGTTTTTATAACTGTGAGAAGCCAAAATCAAAATCGCGGTTCCATTTTGATTGATTTTCCAGCTCTACTACCACATATTATTTTCTATTTGTACAACTACAAATAATTTGAAGATCTGTGTTTTCCCATCTACTCTATGATACCACTGCTTTTACCAATGACGTTATTTATTTATTTTCCCTTGGTATCGTTTCAGTAACAGTCTTGAGTTACTTTCTACGTGTGTAGTATTTAAGTCTGAATTTTGGTGCTGTGACAACACTAAATGTAACCTGACTTGTTCAATGGAAGTGAAAGTGAAACAAAGCTCTGGGTTAATTACACTGGTTGGCTTAGCGAGTACAAAGAAAACTATTCATTTGATTATGCCACGTTTGTTTGAATGGCACAATTCAGTCTTTTCGGGCTAGAAGTCTTGACACTTTTCCTCACAAAAGCTTGAACCTGATTTCCCAATTTCCTTGCTGATAGGTGAATGTCCTCCTTCATTTTTATTGTTTTTTGCTCACCAGTTTTTTTTTTTGTTATTATTATCAGTTTCTGTTATTATTGTCAGTATTATCAGTACCTGTTATATTTCAACATTGTCTAATTTCTCAACAGCACACATTTCTGAACTCTAGAGACTGTAAGTTGTCGAACCTCGTGGGTGAATTACAGATATCTGACTTTAACCCAGATTTGATGCTCATGGCACACTATGCTATTGCCATTTATTATAAACTCATATTGCAAGAACGGCTTAAGTGTCCAGCCAAGTATACCAATGGCTCCAAGCAAAAAAAAAAAAAAAGGACAAAAAAGAAATCTAATTGAACCCGTGTCTTACTTTTGTCCCTCAGGACCTGTCCAGACTCCAAGATAATTGCCATGCCTCAGCCAAAGATTGTCGACATGGGCTCTGCCTTCATCCAGACGCAGCAGCTCAACGCCGCCATGGCCGACACCTTCCTGGAACACATGTGTCTGCTGGACATCGACTCGAAGCCCACCACAGCTCGCAACACTGGCATCATCTGCACTATCGGTGTGTCTATGTACTGTCTAGCTACATAGTGGTTCTATCGATTGTGACGGTGAAGTTGTTGGACAATATGTTGTGTAAAATCAACAAAATTAGAAAATTCTCCTGCAAGAAGGGAAGACTGTAATGCCATGTTGTTATCCCTGTATACATCCATTCTTTTTTTTTAGGTTCACTTTTCAGTACAGTAATTTAAAAATAATAATGCATTCCAAACTATTGCCATATTAAGTAATAACTGTGTTTACAGAAATGTGAACAATCTCGCGCATTCTCAGAGCATTTCATGAAATTGTGAAATTAGGCCTTGCAGATGACTTTCTGATGCGAATTCTTCAGCTTTCAACTTTACTGTCTTCAAGTACCTTGTATGCTACCATCTGGCGGTCAAGAATAAAATGACACTTTTTAGGGGAACTGTAAATGCCTGATGCAACATACCAGCTTCACCACAAGTTTGAGAATACACTGGCATCATCAGCAAAATTACTTAAATCGCTCTGTGGACACGCTATTCTATTTTAATAAAACATTTTTAACATTTTTTTTTTCCTTTTTCTTCAGGGCCAGCCTCTCGTTCTGTGGACATGCTCAAGGAGATGATTAAGTCCGGAATGAACATCGCACGCTTGAACTTCTCACACGGCACACATGAGGTGGGCAGTTTTATCACTTCCCTGTTTGGCATGTTTGAACCTAGCGAGGGTGAGGCCAACTGCCACTGAAAGGCCATCACGTTCAACCTGTACAAATCATTTCAGTCCTTATCACAGGTGTGTTCCTTTCCTTTTTTTTTGCAATCTTTGCTTTTTGCAGCTTGGCAAACATTGCACATCTGTGGATACAATGGCTCCTCATAAACCGGCATGTATTTATGATGAACGACAATATGGTAACTTTAAAGACAATCAGGCAAGACAGATTATCAACTTCATAATATAATCATATTCAGGTGGATATGATGCAGCCAGACACCGACTGTTCAAGGTGAAAGTAAGGGCAAACATACAGATTAGTATTTGTTACAATGAAGCAAATCACTTACTCACAGTCAGTCATTTTTGTAGTTTGAATATGTATGTGAAGAGCTGTTGTTTAAAAAAAAAAAAAAAAATGATGTACCGGTAGTACCTTTTGTGACACGTAAGAAACTGCAACTAAGCTTCAAAAAGAGCTTCGTGCGCATCTGAATTGTCTGTGAACCGACCTAGCACAAACCTTTGCAAAGCTTTGCCCTTTCATGATTTTTTTTTAAACACTTCCATGACTTATTTTGAGAAATAACGCTTTCGATCCTGATCATTTGAATTACGTGCGGTCCGAATCGGAGTTTGATACCTGTGCAAGTGGAGCCTCTTGCATCTTCCCCCTACAAATTTTACAACCTTCTGAACATGTTTAGCAGGACATTCAATCACAGCTCCCTGTTCCTGATGGGCATCCTACAGTGGTGTTGTTTCCAAAATGGTTGACTGGAAGAGGACAGGCTTAAACACAACCTTTTTTTTTTTTTTCTTTTAAAATAAAC
This sequence comes from Hippocampus comes, assembly GCF_001891065.2. Taxonomy (NCBI): domain Eukaryota; kingdom Metazoa; phylum Chordata; class Actinopteri; order Syngnathiformes; family Syngnathidae; genus Hippocampus; species Hippocampus comes. Next base: position 3,698,550 of record NW_017805135.1, read on the forward strand.
CTCCACGCCAGCATTTAAATTAGAAATTGTGAAAAATCCGGACCATTTTTCAATCATCTGTAGGTTAAATTAAATTGTGTCGCACTGCATTTCTGTGCGTGCGTGCGTGTGTGTGTGTGTGTGTGTAAGGCAGCCAGTGTAATTCCTTGCCTTTTAAGTTACAGTATTTGTGAAAGCTGTGCTTCCCCACGTGGTCTAAGGGCGGAGGCCAGCTGCTGTATGTGCATAGGCACAACTAAATGAACAAACATGGGGACTGCTTGAACGCAATTTGCCTCTTTCATAGGAAATAAAGAAAATTGAATGAGTTTGTTTCAAGGTTCAACTCTTGTCAATTGACAATGTACAACAATGTTTTAAGGTGTTTGAACATTCTTAAGTGCCATGCAAATGTAAATATGCACGGTTAATGAGTGCATAAAACTGTTTCCTGTGTACTCAACCTTCTCTTCATTTCATTGAAAATGTTTCCCGAATGTTGGGTGGGCCCTTAGAGCGTTCACATTTGAAGGGTTGGGTTAGCTTTTTTGTTTCAGCCTCAACTACAACAGGTTTGTGGCACAATTGTTCATTTGTTGCACTGTGAAGACAGATTCTGAGAGACACACAGACCGATTTCTGTTCTAACCCTGTTCTCTTCGTTTTATTAACAAGTTGCTCTAGAGTTAGCTGCCTTTGCCTCAGTATTTCTGAATTAAACATGAGACGATTAATGGTCTGCTGGTGGAACATCTTCCTCAATTATTCTCCTGACATTACAAGGGGTTGGTGCCACTGGAGAATTAACAGGAGTAATCGCCAAGATCAACCTGACAGTTGTTTTATAAACTGGAATTAAGACGTTTTTTTTTTTCTAACCTCATTTACCACAGCATCAACAGACTGTTCGTAGTTGTACTGCACGTTAAGAAGGGTGTGGTGGAAAAAGGTCAATGACCGCACTGTGGCAGTCATTACTCATGCAGCATGTATTTTGATTGCCGCAGTTTGTGAGTTTTACAACTATGTTAAAAAAAAACATGTCTGCCTTTGATGATTAGTTCACATCGGAACTTTTTTCCATAGTACCATGCTGAGACCATCAAGAATGTGCGTGAGGCATGTGAGAGCTTTGAGCCAGGTAGCATCCAATACCGGCCAATCGGAATCGCCCTGGACACCAAAGGGCCAGAGATCAGAACTGGCCTCATCCAGGGAGTGAGTACAGTGATGCCGAACGGCCATGTTGGTTGGCAACTCAACTTGAAAAACACACCAGTGGCACTGAGGACTTCTGTGTGGTTTTAACAGAGCGGCACGGCTGAGGTAGAGCTGAAGAAGGGCAAAACGATCAAGATCACCTTGGATGACAGCTACCAGGAGAAATGCAGCGAAGAGATCCTGTGGCTCGACTACAAGAACATCACCAAAGTAGTAGAACCCGGCAGCAATATCTACATTGACGATGGGCTCATATCTCTGCAGGTCAAGGAGATTGGTAAGATTTGTTCACATTTAAAAAATAAATAAATAAATACATTCAACGGACGCAATGTGAAAATGTATGTTAATGGAAAAGTACTGACACGGGGTTTAAACAATAGACCAGATATATGGAATATACATTTGGCTTACAATATAGATTTGTCATCAGATCAATCTCAGTATATTAAAAACCAGAATAAGTAACTTTGATTGTCAGTATACCTTTGACAGAACTGTAGTTATAGCCATGTCACATTGGAAAGTAACCAACTACGGACACCAATTAGATGCAGATCTTATCACAACTCTTTGGAGAATTTCGTCCTATTGAATGAACTCGCCTTTGTCCCAGGCCCTGATTTCCTCATGTGTGAGATTGAGAACGGTGGCACCCTGGGCAGCAAGAAAGGCGTCAACCTGCCTGGCGCCGCCGTGGATCTGCCCGCCGTCTCTGACAAGGACGTCCAGGACTTGACGTTTGGCGTGGAGCAGGGCGTGGACATGGTGTTCGCCTCCTTCATCCGCAAGGCCGCCGACGTCCACGCAGTCAGAGCTGTGCTGGGCGAGAAAGGCAAGAACATCAAGATCATCAGCAAGCTGGAGAACCACGAGGGCGTGCGCAGGTGTGTGCCATCAAGTTAAGGCATGGTTGTGTTGTTCAAATATCTGATTAGCGAGTTGTCATCCTGAACATCCAGTGATGTGAACATGTTGCGCCCTGGTGGCCTTGTAGTGACACTACACCCGAAAAGCAAACTACGCCATCTTCTGACGTTTTTGTCTAATTGCCATTATGTGTCGTCTTCAGGTTCGATGAGATCATGGAGGCCAGTGATGGCATCATGGTTGCCCGTGGTGACCTTGGTATTGAGATCCCCACCGAAAAAGTCTTCCTAGCCCAAAAGATGATGATTGGCCGATGCAACAGAGCCGGCAAGCCAATCACCTGTGCCACTCAGGTCAGATGTTTGAATGCCTCTTCAGTCAGTGCTGTAACATTTCTTGTGCGTCCATGTGTGCTCTGTTATATGTTATTACAGTAGGAGGGTTGGGTTTTTTTTGTTTTTTTTAAATAATTAAACCTGTCAAATGATTTGTCTTCAGATGCTGGAGAGCATGATCAAGAAGCCGCGACCCACGCGCGCCGAGGGCAGCGACGTCGCCAACGCTGTGCTGGACGGGGCCGACTGCATCATGCTGAGCGGCGAGACTGCCAAGGGAGACTACCCTCTGGAGGCTGTGCGCACGCAACACATGGTCAGTTCACATCAAAGGAAGACTTGAACCAACACAGTTAACTCCTCTATAACAATTAACCCCTCTTACTAATTGAAATCTTGTCTCGCATGATTGTCCTTTTTTCATCTAAAATGAAGGTCAGTAATAGGGACAGCTAAAACATGTTAGTGAATGCAGCATCATACACCTAGGTCTGTCCTCCGGTATTCATAATTCGACCACAGTGGATTTGAAATCAAGTGTAGGCTTTCAGCTTTCATTTCTCAAATTCTATCCTTTGCCTCATGGAATTATATTAACTTCAATTTCTTTAGGGATTGTCACGTATTTCCAGATAATAATGAGAGACTGTCGGAGTTATACCCGGACAAGTTTAAACAAAAGAACTCGACTCAGGGAAGATTGTTGATGCAGCTGACGGGAGTACGATTTCCCAGAGCGAACGACGACAGTTGGTCCACACACACAAAGTTCCTCGTGCTCCTCCTCGGTCTTTTATTGCTTACATATGCAAAATACAAAAAAAACCCAATGCCCCTGATATTTGCATACCACGCTCCCAGTCCGGCCCCTCGGTGGTTGAACCACAGATACTCTTACACCTTTATGTCTGGTCTCCCATGAATAAGCAAGTTGCAGACTTCACAGATGACAAATGTTCGCCTGGGCCGCGACACTTATTACCAGTTCCCAAACCGTGTTTTGATGTTCTAAAACACTTCGTTCCTAAACTGTTTACTGTACTCCCAAGCTGTAAGGCGACTGACTCCCTGTGGACTTCAAAGAGCGCTCGGGCCGACACCCTTGTGCACAGACATTTGGGGGCACTAAATACAAAACCCGTCTAGACAGGCCCAAATTAAATGGAACTTTAAACATGATGTCATTCTGTTCGTAGATTCCTCTAACAGAGACTAAAATTCTGCTAGCATGTGTGTGATTTACATCATTAATACAGTCTACTATATTAATATTCATACAGGCCAGCAAAGTTGACTATTGGTTACCTCAGCTGCCTGACAGTTTTGTGGTTCTGGGTCCAATGTTTGGCTCTGGCCCCTGTGCTGGGTTTGCATGTTGTTGTTGCTGTGTTTGCGTGGGTTTTCTCTGGGTATTCCGGCGTCCTGCCGCATTTCAAAAACATGCAGTTCACTGAATTCATTGAAGGCTCTAAATTATTCATTATTTCAGTGAGATTTTGAATGCTTGTTTATTACTATCTGCCCTACAATTGGGTGTTGGCTTGTGCAGGTTTTGTGAAGCCAAAGTCAACTGGGATAGGCTCCAGCTCTCCTGCCATCCAAATGAGGACAGGCATTCTGGAAAATAGATGGATGGAAGACACATCTTGGACAGAAGCAAATTGCTTGTGCCTTTTTAACTTGCACTGTTTGCAGCTTACCGTTGTAAAATACAGTGCTTCAAATTGTAGCAAATGTAATTATTTACTGTCACCATCCATCACTTCATTTCAAATGTTGAGTGATGCAGCAGTTTCTATTCTCCTTGAATGATAGAGCCCCACCAAAAAACGGTCCTTTTATTCATCTCCAATCCCGATATACTGTATCCTCCATAACTGCATGGACATGTGGTTTTAAGAATTATCAAGCTTTCAACCTGCCCCACCTTTTAGGCGGCTGTCTTTCTCTGCCTTTTTGATAATCTGAATCACACTACTTACTGCTTGCGTGAGCATGTACTGTTGCTTTAGCGCCATAGGTTTCTAGAGCCCCTTATAATGAATCAAGCAAAGGTGGAATATTTTTGTTAGTAATTGTCTACTGTCTCTCTTCCTTCTCTCTCTCTCTCCCGCCCACTGCACACACATTCCCTTTATTATTATTATTATTATTATTATTATTTAAATTCATCTATCTTCATTGTCTTACCTGTGTGTGGTGGTGGTTTGCTCCTTGCTCGTTGCATCCTGCCCTCGCTCGCTTGCCAGATTGCTCGCGAAGCCGAGGCAGCAATGTTTCACCGTCAGGTGTTTGAGGACCTACGTCGATCCACGCCGCACTGCAAAGACCCCGCCGAGGCCATCGCCATTGGCGCCGTCGAGGCCTCCTTTAAGAGTTTGGCCTCAGCCATCATTGTGCTCACGGGCTCCGGAAGGTAGGGCAATTGTCCTCGTCGGTTGCGGCACTCGTGTCGGCGATGAGAGGAAGGGTTAGGGCCAGACAGGAACTGGTGGAAACTTTGGGACAGGCTGGCAATCACATTCACAAATCTTCTGGTTGTTTTTTTTTCATATTAGTTGACCTTTTCAACATGATGTCACGTGTACTTCCAGGTAGCAGAAGCCCAGATGGTAAAGAAAACATAAAATGTATAAAAGTGACCAAGGTAAATGGCTTGAGTGATCATTGTAGTCATCTTCTCTCCCACTCAAGTTTGAATGGATGAAGGATGTTTTGTGAGGTAACCTAAATTGGAGGGGAAATTTTCGACAAAATTAACATGAACATTCTTTCCTGTTGTTTCACTTAATGGTACAGATGTGGTCTTTGAAAAGTGAAATTGATAATGCATTTATTCAAACAAAACTTGCAGTGATGATGGACACCAATGCAAGACATACATATATATATTTTTTTTTATAATGACACTGTTTGTTAGCTGGGCCTGAACCTTAATTGTACTTATTTGTTTTCCGAACTGGGCAGATGCTAGCTTTCATTAGCACTGACTAAAGTAGCCATGTTGGTTGGCAAGCTAGCCGTTATGTTTTGCTAAATTCATCAAAGAAACAAACAACAACCGTCTGTTCCTTTAGAAGTGGATATTATGCCACTAGGCAGTTTTGCTTTTACAACTATTTGACATTCACCCTTCACCCACAGGCTAAGATCTAGTTTTTTAAGGAACTTTGGCAGGGGAAAAAAAGAACGTAGCCTTTTGGGAACTATCTGGCACTGCAACCTCAAACAAGTTTTTTTGCATTCTGCCACCTGGAAGTACCTTGCCACTTATATAAATAGATATTTCTTTTTGCAAACCTTATGCAAAGGTCTATTTAAACACACGTAAGCTGATATATCAACCAGGAAGATTTGATGGGTTGATTTCAAGCCCTTCCCAGATGTGTGAATGATGTGTGTCTGTGATAGTAAGTAACCCCCACTCCTTCCTCAATTGGTTCCCCCCGGGGCTGGCTTAGATCGCCCGCGAGGCAGAAGCAGCCACTTTCCACAGGAAGCTGTTTGAGGAGCTGAGGCGACACTCCCACCTGACAAGAGATCCGTCCGAGGTGGCGGCTGTCGGAGCCGTGGAGTCGTCTTTCAAGTGCTGCGCTAGTGCAATTATTGTTCTCACCAAGACTGGGAGGTAAGACATGGGGCTGCTCCTTGTCATCTCTGGTAAGTACACTATATGAACTAGTTGTCCATATAGTGTGTGTGCGCGCGTGTGTGAGAATGAATGTGTGTTTTTGATTGCACCGTGATGTAGGTGAGAGAGGACAGCAAGTTCACGTTTGGATATTTGTGATTTAACGCACTCCTTGTGTTCTAAAATGCTGCTTTTCCACTGCAATTCGTTCACCAATCAACATGGCGCAAATCAGTATTGACGAAAGTCCCTGGTCGATGCCGTATGAGGCGTGTAAAACACTGCTGGTCGCTCATTGTAATAAATCGTAACAAATAAGCATAATCAGGCTAGTAATTACAAAATTAAACTTACCATGTTTCTGTGCCTTTTTAGCTCAGTATTTTATTTACCCCCCCCCCCCCGCCCCCCAAAAAAAGAATGAGACTCCACAGTTTCCACTTTGCTACCCACAGTCTCCTCTTGGATAAAATGTGTTTCTCCCGACCAAGAAGTTAATGCAGGCCACCATTGTCTGAAGCGTTCAGTGAAACTTGTTTTTCCTGGTTTCAAGCTTTCATACGATATTATTTTAAAGTGGAAAACTGAGGCATGTAGAACTGAGCCAGTGCTGTACAATGGAAAAGTGGCATTTTTTTATACTTACAATTTAACAATATTCCTAATTTTTTAAATATGCTGACCTGCAGTATATTTTATTGTTTTTTTTGTTTTGCAGGTCTGCCCACCTTATCTCCAGGTACAGGCCTCGCGCCCCCATCCTGGCCGTAACCCGTAACGCCCAGACTGCTCGCCAAGCTCACCTGTACCGTGGCATCTTTCCGGTCCTCTACACCACTCCCGCCCATGATGTCTGGGCCGAGGATGTCGACATGCGTGTCAACTTTGCCATGGATATGGGTAAAGCTTTGCTTTCATTTTGGTTATCCTTGAGATGCATTTCATATGCTAGCTATGCAAGAGTGGAACATAGTGGAGCCTGAAGCTCTGAGATACCATTCACATTGTCAGTATAAACTAGCACAGTAGCCTCGAACTGTTTTGAATGAAAATATTTACAGCAATTATGACTTTATTACTGCTTTAGTGGAGGTTAGTGTTAGACTATGGTGCGTTTCAATTTACAAATTCAGGTTATGTCAGTGCCGTAGGGACGAAAGTCGGTCATAAGTCAAGGACCAGCTGTAGTTTTGAATTAATTTCTGAAGCAGCCTGAATTGATTGCCCCATCAGTTGGTGTCATGAAATTCATGGGTGCCTAGGGCTGCACAATTTTGTGGTGGCGCTAGATATCTGAAGAAAAAGAGGCAAGTCATGGGAATAACTTGAAGGGAAAAAAACAGTTGTCATGGAGCATTGTTGCTTTTTCATTTGCCCCAAACAGTCCCACCCCACTCCGCCCCTTTGCTTTTCCATTACAACAGGCGTTGGACTGAACTGTACAAGCCTCTCGCAGCATGTGGGGTTCTGCCATCACATTTCACAGCCAGTCTCAGCTATCCTTTTTTTTTTTTCTTGCAAAAATTATTACCCAAGCTTCATCTATTAGTCCATATGACAGTCTCAAGATGCTTCACCGTTGTTGCAAAACACTCTTGTGTTTGTTGTATATGCTGTATTTTTATGACTTTGGTGACGGCTGGCTTGCAGCTCTGTCTTGCTGGTCCAAAACCAGGAAATGTGCATGTGCAGTGGAGTTCCTTGCTGCATAATATGTTTACAGTATATGAAATCTCGTCGTTTTCGTCAGGATGAGGCTAAAAAGTATTTTCCACAACAATATTTAAATGATCTCCGTGTGTCTTTTACTACGAACCATGATTTGTTAATTCCCATGGAAAGTTTCCAGAACCCTACTCAAGATTACCCAAAAAAGCTGTGTTGTGAATTCAGTTGTTCACATGCAGTACTCAAATGTCACAGCAAGTGGCGCCTTTGGATAGCGATAAGCCATGCAGCCCCACGTCACAAAGATATATTCTGGATGTTTCCTCACAGCTGGGTTGGCTCATTGTGTTGCATGTGCTTGTGTGTAAAATCCAGGCAAGGTGAGAGGCTTCTTCAAGGAGGGTGATGTCGTCATCGTCCTGACCGGCTGGCGTCCAGGCTCTGGTTTCACCAACACCATGCGTGTCGTTCTGGTTGCCTGAACAAGGGTCCATTCACTCCATCTCTGCCTGTTCTGTTGTTAACACTCCACCATTCTTTCCAACAGCTGCTGCGTGAACTACGAAACATTATAGGCAATCAAACAACAGTAATCGGAGACCAAAACCTCACGACAACCATTCCGTGTGGGCGTCAGTGGTAGTTTTGCAATTTTCACTTCCTGTGTCCATTCCTTTCATGAGATATTTCCCTCCAAGAAACCAGTCTTCAGAGAGCCAATCAGATAGACACGCCTCAAACAGAAGCTGCTGTATTTATTCACTCGAGATGCTTGTATTAAACGATATCCTCCCAACCTATTGGCAGATCCTCATGCTTGCGCGTCGCCACACTTGTTTGGGTGGCGCCGCATGAACATGAGCACCCTCTTCTTAAAGAAACGTTTCTGGCCGAATAAGCGAACAAAATGGCGTCCTGCCACGCCACCCAATACAGATCATCGTGTCAGTGTGTGGAAGAAGCGTCTTTTATGCTTTCACTGTGTGTAGCACGCCTAAGCTTACTCTTCAATGTGTTACAGTCTATTGTACTTGACTATTATGGTGTTTGGGTTTGGGAATTTCAGTTGTATTTTATCTAACTCTTGAGAGTATGGATGTCTGCTGTCGGAACTGGTTACTGTATTTAAGTTAGATGTGTCATGGAGTCTCTCGCATCTAGTTGATCATATGTCTAAATTGGCACTTAAAGTCTCACTTAAAAAAAGAATTAAAATGGCACTTTGAAGCGGGTTGCGATGTTGGCCTCAGTGGATGATGGGTAACAAAAGTGAGGAACTTTTGTTTGTTTGGTTTTTTTTTGCTCCAAGTTGTCGTTGCCTGGCAAGCTTTTCATTGTTACACTGAGCGATGTGAGTGTGAAGAGGTCATATGTTGCTGGTTGTTGTCACCAGACAGGATTTCATCAATAAAAAGGCAAGTACCAAAACAATTTTTTTGTAAGTACTTTATTTTCATAAGACTCTCTCATTTTTTTTCCCCCAAATCATCCAAGGAAAAAAAGGTCTTTAAAAGGGTAAACTTCATTTTGAAAGCAAGATTTTCACCCCAAAAATAAAGCTTTCCAAAAAAGAAAATTCAGTCATACACCACTCCAACTTGTTTCAGAATGTCCTCTTTGAGTTCAGCCAGCAGCAGAGAGTCCGCATGAGACATAATGGGACACTCCTTCATTCCTGCAGTGGAGAAAAGATGGCACGTTTGTTTTGATGGGCAGTCATCAACCAACAAGCTGCTGTGTTACTGATACTCAGGCAGATAAGGTTGTAAAGGGAGGAATGAGTTCTGGTATTTGTTGGGGGGGTTATTTTGTTCTTATTTGAATTTAAAAAAAAAAAGTATTCTCTCTCTCTCTCTCTCTCTCTCTCTATATATATATATATATATATATATATATATATTTTTTTTTTTTTTAAATCTAAAAACTTAGTCGAATAATGTTGCTGCGTAACTTCTGTGTTAAGCACTTTTTTTCAGTTATTCTTCTGGGCAAGGCATTGTTCACATTGCACAATGCTTCCTGAGAATAGATTACTCAATAATGGTCTGTGTTTTGGTTTCATTTGTGTTCTGTTTTAATACACAGGATAACTTTAACCAACACCTCGAGTCTTGTAGTCTTGCCACATGGAGTGGACTCGTAGTTGGCCGTTTCCTGATCTGATTTTAATTTTGGCAAAGTCTTCTGACTACGATAAACATGCATTTCATCAGCAGGAGTTGGTCAGCTGAGTTTGCTTGAAATGCCCCACGTTAAAATTTATATTCCTTGAAATGCTACCAGGTCCACATTTTTGGGATAACAACAAAAAAAAAAAAATCCTCTCAAAATGTGTACATATTTACTTAACACTCTACTAAAAACTATCTTTTTGAGCTATTCCCATAAATTACATGTAAGGCTCATGTACAGAACTCACTCACAACCCTTGCTTTGTCATCTGCGATATAGTACCTTTGAGCAAACACTGTCGGACCTCCTCCGCCTCGTAGCGCAACCCCGTGCTATGAACAAAGTTGAGGGGCAAGTGAGGGTCCGGGAGAGGGTACTTGGTCTCCTTCCCATTTACCACCATGACTTCGGGACACCACATGTGAGATGGGAACTGAGCAAGAGAGTCACACGGAAATAAAATCAAGGTATTTAAAAACAAAAGAATGCTTAACACCAGTCTCTGTGAGTGGTGACAAGTGTGGCTTTGCGTAACCTGAGAGACATTTATAGAGAACAGGAAGGCGGTTGCATGCAAGTTGGCACAAGTACAATCATTGTAACATACCCGGATTAACCCCTTGGTGCCCACCACAATGGCATCGTTGTGGAGCTGCAGGCCCGAGGAGCTGGTAAACACGGCCATCCGGTTGTTGGAATACTTGAGCGTGACCACCAAGGTCTCATCCACTCCTGGAAATAACATTCACATATGAAAAAATGTGTTGCACAATTAGAATGTTTTTGTTTTTTTTTTCATTACCAGTAGGCAGAATGACTCCTTCGGTTTTGATGCTCACTGGCCTCTCTCCACCGTACACCATTGAGGTGAACTGCAGCGGGTAGAGGCCAATATCCAGCAGCGCTCCTCCGCCAAGTTCCTTGAGCTCCAGTCTCGGCAGAGGCAGCACAGACAGGCCAAACTCCGACCGGACCATCCTCACATCACCGATCTCTCCCTGGGCGAGCAGCCTCCGGAGCTCTCGGTAGGCTGGGAAAAATCGAGCCCAAATGGCCTGGAAAAGATTCATTCAAGTACGGTAAGGGAAGTCTTTTTGATTTGTGGGGGGGGGGGAACTTCACCTCAGTGAGCATCTGAAAGAAAGACCAAAGTTAAATATTTTATCTCGGGCCGTTGTGCAGCTTGAGCGTCTCCCAGATGACTTGGGGTGAGAAGCTTTCAAACTTAGCAGGTAAACTTTATCTGTTTTTTTTTTTTTTTTTTTTTTATGGCAGCGCGGGCACCCGCAGCGGCTCCTCTCTCTCCTGTGGTTAAGAGGAAAGCAATTTCATCTGTGCTGTATGTTGCACATGGAGCACATTTGATAAGAAAGTTGACTTGAACTTGAACTTAGCTTGTAGCCGACGTCACATCATGCACGTTTTGCGCATGACGTCTCAGATCTTCATACTTAACATGAACCTCTAGGGCAGGGGTCTCAGAGTCTCAGCCCATAAATGCACAGACAAAGTTGTGCTGCTCAAAAATCAGTTTGAGTTTTAGACTCCTGCTCAAAGGAATTCAAATAATTACTCCTTATCCTCTTTTACACTGCCTGTAAAACCCTTTCTTGCCTTTTTTCTATGTTGCTGTTCTGTTTATATGCGCAGACAGTTTTGACATTGTGGTATTTCAGTCATATTATGGTTGACCTTATTTAAAAAAAGTTTAACTTTAGTGGTCTCGCTGTGTCACCCTGCTCTTCAATTACCTCCATGAGGAAGACGTTGTTCTTCTTGGCACAAGCCAGGATCTCCTTCACCTCCTTGGGTGTCATGGCCAGGGACTTCTCACACAGGACAGGTTTTTTGGCATTAAGAAAGAGCAAACAGGAGCTCAGGTGGTTGGTCTGAATGGTGCCGATGTACACCACATCTGCACACACAGACAACTCATAGGAGCGCGTGCAGACAAACCACAAGATAGATCGAGCGGGCCTGAGCACTGACCGATGTTGGGATCTCTGGCCAGCTCTTCGTAGCTGCCGTACGCTCGAGGGATGTTATGTGTTTTTCCAAACTTCTTGGCATCCTCTAAGCTGCGGGCAGCCACAGCCACAGCCTGTCAATGAAAATCAAAATGTACTTCAAATCCATTCGTCCATTTCCTGTTGGGGATTGGACTCTCAAAAGGGGCGCGAGCAGATTTTGGGGTTTTCATTCATAGTAAAATGTTATCTAGTTACAAAATAAAAAATAATAATCATAATAATTAAACACTGCTCCAAACCAACCTTTACAAGCAAACTCAGACGATAATAATGGTGATCTTCAGCTCAATTGGTTGGGAACACGTCTGGCTAGAGTTTCAAACCTAAATCTTTTCTGCCGTGAGGCAGATAAACTGGCTGTCTTCCAATCTAATTAGAACAATAAATAATTGAACTTTGCTTAGCACCGCTTTCATCTTCCATATGTTGTATGTAGTAAGACATGCATTCTCCATTAGTTAGATTTCAATCCAGTCCAAACATCAGCCTGTGCAGTCCTACACTTTGTAGTATCATTCGGAATCGTTTTTCAATTTTCTTTTATTTATGTTTTATATGATTGATTTCAATTCCAGTAACATTTGATATATTGTGCATGTATAAAACTTAACAAATGTATTTGACGAGCATCCAATGCATGTTGCATGCCAATGATGATATACGTTACAGAGACATAAAACAATAGTTTCCGTAAATGCACCAATATGTAGAAGCTTATTGTTTTAGTGGTATATTGTATTTGCTCTTGTCATCCATAAATTTTACATTTATTTTTCACCCCCCCCCCAACAAATAGTTAAAAAAACATTACTATTAATTTACAGCATTAATACTTAAAACATGGGACTTTGTGTTGACCCATAAGGGCGAGACACTCACCAGAAACCTGCACCCTTAAAGGAGGGGTGGGAGAATGACGTTTCTTGGGAATAGAGATGAAAGGGCAGTAGCTTCATGCTTGCAATGTGAGCAGTTTTGTGTGGAGAGTCAAAGAGGCAGGACTAGCACTCGTCTCGTCGTTCAGCGCATCTCCACAATTTACATTGCCGCAATTGATTTAAGTGGCCAAGAACTCACTCAGACTGACAGAGTCCGCCTGGAAGCACTTCACGATGCTATCATCTCGTTTTTATGACTAGCCCAACACATTTGTTGAGCACCAAATATCAAATACTTTCTTTCACCCCCCCCCCCCAAAAAAATCGGATTATATCGGGTAGTGTTTTTGCATTTATTTCAATGATGAAGGGTTTTTTAAACCCCTCTTAAAAAGTTTTTTTTTTTTTGCTTCAGATGAAGCAAATGAAGCACACGGACAATAGTCTAAACTCCCACTTAGTATTGTCAACTCTCACTCAGCTCAACTGTATTTTTAGACCACTTTAAAACAACCACCGTTGTCTGCAAAGTGCTGTACATGGAGCAAAAAAAAAGAGTCATACAAGAACATACGATTAAAAAAAAAACTAAATTAATAACGAAACTATAAATTAGCCCCATCCGCTGATGTTTCTGAGCATCTCACGGTTGGATTGATACCTGGTGGTCCTCGGGTGGCAGCGTTTTTAGGGCCACCATGAAGTCGTGACTGATCTTCCCGGCGCTGCAGATTCCCCACCTGGTTGCCATTTTCGCGAGTGTGTGAGTGGATCGGAGGGCAGCCGACGACTGTTAAAAAGTCAGACTTGTGAGCGAGAGTGTGTGTGCGTGTGTCCTCGAGTCAGGCGCAACAGGAAATTCCTGCCGCCCTTGAATGTGCTCTTGTTTCATTCGATGCAATTGGCTCTCTCATTGCAAACGTCAGGAAGTGTCACATTTCAAATTCATTTTATCATCATCATCATGTGTTCTTTGGGTTTTTTCCACTGGTACTCCGAATGCAGTTTGTGCATTTTGTAGGATGATTGACAGTGCACTCACATGGGGAAGTCAAGCACACACGCACTATACGTTAAAAGGTGAACGGGTTTCTACATTTACCCCCCC
>NW_017805135.1:3712500-3718151 GCF_001891065.2 Hippocampus comes
TGGTTGTATACACACACACACACACACACACACACACACACACACACACACACACACACACACACACGGTAAATTATGTAACATCGAAGAGGCCGAAAAGGCAAAGTGGAAAAATACCCCACTCGCCACAACATTCTACTTCTCATGTGATCTAATACACGAGCTGGAGCAAACAATTAAACTTTCAAAGTGATAACAATGCTTGTATTAATAATGTGGCAACAAGAGCTGAAATATTTTTTGTGCGGCGTGAATAGTTTGAATCAGACAAGCGTAACGGCAACAGTATGAAATATGCTCTAAAATGTAACTTATTGCTTGAGCTTCATTTGAAGAGCGCAGGAAAGGCTGTTTATTACATTCTGCTACAAGGAGTGCTTGCATCACACCCCTAGTTTGTTGCTGTTGTTGTTCATACTAATAAGATGTACATTCAAGTGATACCAGTTTGACATACTTGTAAAAAGCAAGAGGCTCAGCTGCATCCTATTTGTTGACATTTGAGAGCATCTGTAGCTACAGAGTGGCAGTTATACTTCCTGTCCCTTACATAATGTTCCATGTGGTAACTCAGAACACTTCTGTACTGCACTGAATGTTCCGTATGGGAAACAAACCAACATAATCATCTAAAAACAACACTGGACGAGAGTCTTCAAGTTAACAATGTTTGAGCAATGACAGGAAAGCGGATTATCCGAAGAGGATATCAACTCCACATGAAACTGTTCTAGTGGAGATTCAAATATGGATCCCCTGACAGTGGGCCAGTTGTGCTAACCACTATATCATCGTGCTGCCCACTTACAGGCCCCTAACCAAAATAAAATAAATATTGTTGATGTACCACCGCTCTGACTTTTCAAAAGAGACAAAGCAAAATGTCTTCTCAAAGTGCTTTATTTCACGACTGTACTGTACTGTATAATTTTCATTTGACTGTACTTATTAGAAACTAATAATACAAAATGTGCAGTAAGGGCAAAGATGCATCGATTCCCACATTTTTTAAAAAATGATTTGCGTATCTAAATGAGCATCAACCAACCATTATCTGTGATTGTACCATTAGCCAGAGTCTTGACTGTAGACCACGCCCACCTGCCGACGCACTTCATCCTCCACTTCGGCCAGCGCAAGAGAGTCAGCGTGGGACATCACGGGACTCTCTTTCAGTCCTGCGGTGGAGAGAACACCCCACATGGTTCCTACTAATCATTGTTCATCAACGCTGAGCACATTTAAACCTGTTTAGCCAAAACGTGATCACCCGCTGAGTTCCGTAAACTATAAAAAGTAGATGAACTGTTGATGCGCCGTTTTCTTGAGCAACATATATTAGTAAATGTTTAGCTTCATTTTATTTCATGTTATTTGTGTTTGAGAACATTTCATTTGTCGGGGGGAAGTCACTGCGATAAGTTTGGGGGGGGGGGGTTTAGGTTACATTTTCAATGTCATTCATGTGAACCTGTTTACACTAAAGTAGTTTCATGCTGGAGAAGCATGATAGCATGAACAAGCGCTACCTCGATGTTGAAATCCACCAAAAGTTGATTTGAGATGTGCATTTTTAGGCAAAAGGACATAGTTCGTATCAGTTAAAAACAACAACAAAAAAAAAGGGGATGACATCAAGAGCTCCGAAAGTTTGTCACGATACCTTTAAGCAAACATTGTCGCACCGCCTCTGCCTCGTAGCACATTCCCGTGCTGTTGAGAAAGTTGAGGGTAAAGTCGGATTCCGGGACAGGATATTGGCTCTCTTTCCCGTTCACTACCACAGAGGTGGGACACCACATGTGAGCTGGGATCTGTACGACAAACAACGAGATGTGATTTTCATTTGTACATGTACATCTATCAGTAACCCTAATTCTCGTCCTTCCAGTTTGAACAGCGTTAAAAGCAAACAAACCAAAGAACGGTGACTAAATATTCCACATTCCTTATAAGTGAGTTTCAACAAGTTGCAGTCCTCACGCTGGTCGACCTACCCTGATGGTGCCCTTGGTGCCCACGATGACGGCGTCGTTGTCAAGCTCCAGTCCCGAGGAGCACGTGATCACGGCCATGCGGCCTTTGGAGAACTTGAGAGTGACCACCGTGGTCTCATCCACTCCTGGGAACAGACACCAAAAAGTTGTGCCACATTGAGATTTAGAAAAACCAATGAAGAGCTTTTCTTTGGCTTTTTGTGACACTTTCTAAATGGGTGACTAGTCAGATCCACCTGTAGCGACCGTGAAGAAAATATTTATAAGGGGACATATTGATTCACGGGGCAGCACGGTGGTAGACTGGTTAGCATGTCGGCCTCCCAGTGCAGAGGTGCAGGATTGGATTCCGGCTCCGGCCTTCCTGTGTGAGTGTGCATATTTTCTCAGTGCCTGCGTGGGTTTTCTCCGGGTACTCCGGTTTCCTTCGCCATTCCAAAAACATGCATGGCAGGTTAATGGAACACTCAAAATTGTCCCTAGGTGTGATTGTGAGTGTGAATGTTTTTTTTTGTCTATGTGAGCCCTCCGATGGGCTGGCAACCAGTTCAGCGTGTCCTCCGCCTACTGCCCGATGACAGCTGGGATAGGCTCCAGCGTGCCTGTGACTCAGATTAGAAAATGGATGGATGGATGGATGGATGGACACCCTCCCGCGTACCAGTCTCTGTACAGACCCCCGTGGCCTTGATGCTTTCGGGCTTTTCTCCGCCATACACCATCATGGAGAACTGCAGTGGGTAGATGCCGAGGTCCAGCGTTGTTCCGGCGCCCAGATTCTTGTCCATCGATCTGGGCAAATGCATGAGGGGCTGGCCGAATTCGGCCCTCACCATCTTCACCTCACCAAGCTCCCCTTGAGCGAGCAAACGTCGGATCTCCACAGAGGCCGGGAAGAATCGACTCCACACGGCCTTGAACAGACAAATGTTTGATTCGATTGGATTTTCAAACGGAAGATATTTTTACAGCCAAGACAAGTGCAATTCGTACCATCAATGAGGTAAATGTGTGATGGTTGATTCTTAAGGGATTTAAATGCCCATGCGGATGGCGCATAATAAATAAAGGTGGAAGCCTGTCTGTGATGCAGTTTGGGTTACATCCTTCCCGTTTAAATAAATATATACATAAATAAATATCCAAGTCTGGATGCCAAGTTCATTGCCATCAATATCTCAAAATGGGGTGCTGGAGTCATAAGTTTGTTTTGTCTAAAAGCACAAATCACCTCCATTAGGAAAACATTGTTCCTCTTTGCTGAGTCCAGGATCTCCTTCACCTCTCTTGCGTTCATGGCCAGAGGCTTCTCACATAAAACATTTTTTTTGGCGTCCATAAAGAGCAAGCAGCAGTTCAGATGGTACGGGTGGATCACACCGATGTACACCACATCTAGAAACAGACAGAGAGCGGTTAATTATTTATTTTGGTAGACGACTGTCCACATTTGACCCTGCATGCAAACCGACCGATATTTGGATCTCGGGCCAGTTCCACGTAGCTGCCGTACGCTGCACGGATGCTGTGCTTTTTGCCAAACTCTTGTGCACGCTCTACGTTGCGGGCGGCCACAGCCACAACCTGTTAAAACACAATTTGATAAGTGAATTAATTTGTTTCAACTCATCGGATCATTTGCAAAACAAAAAGTGCAGTTTTAACTTTCTTGGGTTATGATGAGTGCTAAACTGTAGATTGGTGCGAATGTTTATGTGAATGGTTGTTTGTTAACACTCCATTGACTGGTGACCGGGCGACCGGGCAGGTGTTGCTTGTGGTTAGCTCATTGACCTCACAGTGCAGACGTGCAGGGTTAGTTTCCGGCTCCGGCCTCCCTGTGTGGAGTTTGCATGTTCTCCCCATAACGTGCGCACTTTACATGATCCCATTCACCAATCTGAACCTTCGACGAGTAATAATGCCACATTATTAAAGCAGCATCAGCATCCGAGTCGTTGATGTGCACTTTGGAGCGTAAATAACCAATTACAAGAAAGAGAAAACTGCAAACAAACGTGAACCGGCGTTGAACTTTGTTCTGGTCGGACGTCCTGTGCAAACGCTAAACGGAATCGTTGGATTAAGCAATAGAAATGTGGAGTAAACATGTTTTGATTGTAGTGGGGGATTCGCTCCCTGTTTATGTGCTGATACCTGGTGATCTTCCGGTGAAAGAGTTTTCAGGGCCACCGTAAAGTCGTGGCTGATCTTGCCCGCACCGCAAATACCCCATTTGGTTGCCATGTTTGGAAGGGGCAAGGGTTGATCTGGTTGCAATAGCAGTCCAATGACGATAGGTGGAGACAGAGCTCAACGTATGACTGGACACGAGTCTACTATATGGATTTATTTCGTCTGGTCGTTAGTTTTTTTGTACCCACCGCACTATAAAACAAGAACGGCTGGACACGAGTCTACTGTATGGATTTATTTTGTCTGGTCGTTTGTTTTTTTGTACCCACCGCACTATAAAACAAGAACGGCTGTGTGCAATTATGTGTGATATATATTTTCATTGGTTTATTGAATATCGTGAATTATTTTCTTTTCGATAATTTTTCGAACTTTTTTTCCTTTTGAAAATCAAGTGAAATCTATTTACACAAATTTGAAATTCCTTCCACACCTTTTAAAAAACATATTTCGGAATTATAATGATTATTGTACAACAAAGGAAATATATTTTTTGCGTCAGATATATCTTTTTTAAAAATACACTTTCCAGATTCTGATAAGTGATGAAATATTTCTAAAGTACAATACAATACATATTTAGGTCAATGTTTCTTCTACTCTGGCACGAACCAAGATGTTCTTCTTTTAATGATAGATGATTAAATAGATTCATACATATTAGATACATTTATTTTAGTTTCTCATTCTGAAAAAGGTTTTCTTCTCATACATTGCGCAATATATCAAAGCATATTTTTGAATGAAGCATATTTATTGTGCTTTTACCCATGTTTTAAAATCGTAATTCCAGCCAAAATTGTCAGAGAGTGCATTATTTCAATTGCACATACAAGATTGTTTTTCCGCTGTAATGTGACAGTCAGGAGTCACGACGCCCTCATCCAAAATAAGTATTCAGACCACACGTGGAAGAGTTTCACAGTGCAATACTTTTATAAATTGTATCTTTAATGTGTGTGTGTGTGTGTGTGTGTGTGTGTGTGTGTGTGTGTGTCTTCATATAGTGGAAGTGAGTAATTTGGAGCAAAGGTGCAATGGAGCTTTCTCCGCCGTTTCAGTTTTGGTGGGTTCAAATCAGGTAAAGCTTGACAGCAATCCAAGCAAAGTCATTGGCTTTCCTGGCTGAAGACGACGCCCACCTGGTCCCAGATTTCATCCGTGATTTCTGTCAGTAAAATGGAGTCAGCCAGAGGCATCCGTGGGCTCTCTGTAAGATTTGATGAAGAGGAGTCATATTATCCTCTACAACTGACTGGAGGGCATGTGTGTTTTTAAACTGCCGCCTGCATAAACCAGATCTAATATAATTTACAAATACAAAATAAATATTATTTTCTATTTTTGTCTACCGGTACCTTTAAGTAGACACTATCACACTTTGCGAAATCTGATGCTGTTGGTGAAGTTGAGCTGGAGGATTGGCCCGCACACCTTATATATATATATAGTTTCTAT
>NW_017805135.1:3718469-3761894 GCF_001891065.2 Hippocampus comes
CACCCTCTGTTTTGGAAGTGGAAGCACTTGTAACAGCACCTCCAGCTCTGCCACCACTAATCGATGTATACGCCCTGCAAGAAAAGAACAAGTCGTGCCCTGATATTATCTGAAGACAATCTACTATGAACATAAAAGAGCATATGTTTGTCTCAGAATGCGCATCCAAAAAGAGAGCGATGTGAAGAGTGCTAACAGTAATGCCTTTTACTTCCTGGTCGGCTGCCCTGCAAGCACTTCCAAATTTGGGCAAGCTTGCAGTCGTCTGTGCACATCATCCCACTGTGAACCCTGAAAAAAAACAAGTGGCCTTAAAGTAAGGGTTAAGTTTGGTTCAGTTTAAGTTTGAATTTGGTTTTGTGTTAGTATTTAGATTTGGAAATGGTTAGGGTTTATTATTAGGGCGTACCCCGCCTACTGCCCTGGGACAGCTGGGATAGGCTCCAGCACCCCCCGCGACCCTTGTGAGGATAAAGCGGATCGGAAAATGGATGTTCGAGTCGTCCAAGTACTTTGGAAATTCCAGCTTGATGACATCATCCAATTTCTGTGTAAATTTTGATTTCTTACTTGAATCGATCCCTTGGCGCCGTCAAAGTTTAGAAGACAACAGCGATGGGGAAAGCGCACATGGCCATCCTCTTTCATCAGCACAACCAGAGACTCATCCGCTCCCTGTGAGGAACAAAATGATAATCATGGATATGGCTGGTTAGCATTTGGCTCATGCAACACTGAGCAAACATGTTTCAGTTCTAAGTGAAATAAGCTCTAAACTCGGAGAAAAGATGACAGGATGAATCTGATTTCACACCTTCATCATTTGTCGATGATTAAATGGTGGAACGCGACGGTTGGCAAAAGATAAGGAAATCACAGTTATAATGTGACAGTCTTCCATGGAAGGTTATCTGGCTGCAAGGCGAGCAGGTCCACATTACCTGTCAGTCCGCCGTATTACTGTGCTTCCCGGGGGAGGGATTTGGATTAGACTGACATTTTAAAAGATAACTCAGGGCTTTTCCATGTGAAGAATGCCTCCCTTGGTTTACTTAACTTAATTTTTTTTAGTTTGGAGAGCGAGGGGGTTGCAATTCAGTCGGGTACTTTAGTCGATTTATCCGCGATCTGCACTTTTTAATTTTACTACCTCCGTTTGAAATCATTTTCACTGGTCGCTGTGTTGTCTACTCCTTTGTCAAAATAGGTTTCTTACTCTTTTCAATTTCTGCGGATGACGACGCAAAATAAAAAACATGTAAATCGAAGTTAAGTCAACTACAAAGAGGGTTTGGGGTAGCACCGCCAACCGAGTCAGACAAAAAAATACGCTCCTCTCACCATACACGAGCGCCATTCTCAAACATGCCCATTTATAATTGCATGCAATTATTAAAGTGGGCAGCTGTGATGAATAGTCACAGAGAATGCTGCCCATTGCTTCAACAAAATGGCAGCACTAGCAATGCTAAGATATCATTAGTGCTGTACACAAGCCTACATTTGCTTCCCACTCCGTTCACAATGCCAGTAAATTCCAGGAGTGCAATCATACTTCTACTTTGACCAGAATGTTTCTTTACACATGTACTATATTTTTATTTTGTATAGTATGTGAGTACTCTCTCCACCTCTGCAACTCGTGAGGAAGTTTGTTTAGCATGAGACGCCAATGA
This sequence comes from Hippocampus comes, assembly GCF_001891065.2. NCBI lineage: Eukaryota > Metazoa > Chordata > Actinopteri > Syngnathiformes > Syngnathidae > Hippocampus > Hippocampus comes. The sequence continues at coordinate 3,720,146 of NW_017805135.1, forward strand.
CAAGCAGCTTTTGGTCACTGATCTACAGTAGGTGGTTAATGACACTAATCCCAAGTTGCCGACTCATACCCCAGTCGAGCAACATCCCCGCGGCCTGGATGGATTCCAGCCTCTCACCGTTGAGCATCATCAGGACAAACTGCAGGCAGTACACAGCGATGTCCAGCAGGGCGCATCCACTGAGCGTGGAATGTTGATCTGGGGGGGAACCAAAGTAGGTCCTGACTAGAGTGGCCTCCCTCACGGCCCCCTTCAAACAGTCTCCGTCCACCTTGGAAGCAGCGGGACCAGAGGGCCTGAGAGGGAGAGGGTAGCTTTGTGATTACCACCGCTCGTCACTTACTCTGTGACACTTTTGACACAATCCCATGTTTTCTTTACATACTTGTGACATAAAGACCATCCACACATGAAACGGTTGAACTGTGTTGTTGCATTTACAGATTTACAGATCCTGTAGGCCAGGAGTGTCAAACTCATTTTTGTAGGGCGCCACATTGTAGCGGTAGTTACGGTTTCTCTGAGCGGGCCATTATGACTGTGAATTTTGTGAAACCGTATAAATGTTTGATCACCTCCACATATTACATATACAGTGCACAACAAATTGGTGGATAGCTCGTTTTGAAATCAGAACTGGTTAGTGCAGCCACTGTTTACATTAATGTAATAAGTATGTAATGAGATAATGCTTGCAATATCTCTTTGTAATGATGGATTACATATGACAATTTTAAATTTCGGTTCAGACTTTAGCAAGCATCATGGAAAAGTTGACATGCTTGATTTGAACCAAAGTAGGTCCTGACTAGAGTGGCCTCCCTCACGGCCCCCTTCAAACAGTCTCCGTCCACCTTGGAAGCAGCAGGACCAGAGGGCCTGAGAGGGAGAGGGTAGCTTTATGATTACCACCGCTCGTCACTTACTCTATGACACAATCCTATGTTTTCTTTACATACTTGTGACATAAAGACCGTCCACACATGAAACGGTTGAACTGTGTTGTTGCATTTACAGATTTACAGATCCTGTAGGCCAGGAGTGTCAAACTCATTTTTGTAGGGCGCCACATTGTAGCGGTAGTTACGGTTTCTCTGAGCGGGCCATTATGACTGTGAATTTTGTGAAACCGTATAAATGTTTGATCACCTCCACATATTACATATACAGTGCACAACAAATTGGTGGATAGCTCGTTTTGAAATCAGAACTGGTTAGTGCAGCCACTGTTTACATTAATGTAATAAGTATGTAATGAGATAATGCTTGCAATATCTCTTTGTAATGATGGATTACATATGACAATTTTAAATTTAGGTTCAGACTTTAGCAAGCATCATGGAAAAGTTGACATGCTTGATTTGCTCTCGCGGGCCACACAAAATGATATGGCGGGCCATATCTGGCCCCAGGGCCATGTGTTTGACACTTGTGCTGTAGGCACTCAGCTTTTCACACGATCAGGATTTTGGAGCCGGTCACCCTTCAGTGACTTAGGAAAAGAAAAAACTAGTCTAGTATACGCTCACTGGACACCTCTTCCCATTAAATAAGAGACGGCGTCTGTTGATGTCATGGGAGGTCATTTGTCATGAGAGGTCATTTGTGGGCGCTACCCCCGAATGAGTTACTGCGCCACTCTGGCACCACTCCTTGCAGTTTGTCCTTTTGAGGCCAAACTTTACATATAAACTATATTTTTTTAACTATGGGTAAAACTGACGCCTGCCCTTTTCACACCATATGCGCCATAAATTAAATAAAAGGCACAGTTGATTCAGATGCTAACCCAAAAACATGAAATGAAGCGGAAGGATGCTGTCACATAGAGAAAAGTATCTACACTTGTTTACAAGGTTTCTATAGCTAAGCCCTGTGTTTTATTTACTAAATGCTCACCATGGCAATCCTGTTTAGAACGCCTAATGTTGTGTTTATTAGGGAATGAAAATGTGCCGATACAGCCAACCGGCAAGGATTATATTGATAGGGGATTAGTGTTAGTGGGGATTATAACCAGGCTTTAATGTGTAAAAAGTAAAGGTAGTTTTGCAGCTAACACTTGATTAAAGACAAAGACCTATGGTGTTCAATGAGGAAAGAATTGAGAGGCGTTTACACTTAGACGAGCCTGCAATTGGCTGGCAACCGGTTCAGGGTGTACCCCACCTCTCGCCCAATGACAGCTGGGATAGGCTCCATCTCCCCCCGCGACCCGAGTGAGGATAAAGCGGTTCGGAAAATGAATGGATACTCTTAGATAAGTGACAATCCTAAACACGTCGTGCCAATGAAATAGCCCAGCGTGTGTAAACATGAATGATGAGCAGTCGATAATGTTCCCACAATCACCCTTGGCCCACCAACTGCCATCAAGAAGACCTTGTTTTTCCTGGCGGCGTTCACAAGGTCTTTGACCCGACCAAAGTTCATGGCAAAAGGTTCCTCGCACAGATCGTTCTTGTCTGCGTTGAGAATGAGGAGGTCCAAGCTCCAGTGTTATGGGTGCTGCACTGCCACGTCTGTATTAACAGGGATTGTATGGAAATTTAGTTGCACATCATCGCAAAATATCCGTTAATGCCAATGATAACATTTTGCATAACATTTGTATATCTCATTGTCAGAAAAGTGATTTTTTTTTCTCAACCTTACAACAAACATTCAGTTGTCCACATACTGCACACAAGTGTTCTGGACTGGTCACCAGTGAGTCAATGACATCATGTTACATTAGCGTTGACCATGCAACTCACTTTTTAACATTCTTAACTGTAACTCCTGCTAACTCAAAAACGATTTACCTTTTACAACACTCACCAACTTTTGGGTCGTTGGCCAGCTCTTCGTAAGCTACCTCAAGGACGCCGTGCCTCTCGGCGAAGTCTTGGGCCCGCTCCAAACTCCTCGATGCAAGACAAATGAGAGGCCCCGTAAGGTGAGTGAGGATGCAGCGAGCTTTTGGTTTTGTAAACCCCGTGATCCTGAAGTGGATGTGTCCTCAGAGGCACGTTGAAGTCGTGACTGATCTTTCCGGCACCGCAGAGTCCCCATCAGGTCGCCATGCTGGAGGCCGATGCAGTCTTGCTACTGTTGAGGTGTGACCTTGGCGCGAAGAACCGCCGCGCTTCAGAGCCTGCATGTATTTATACGTCGGAGAGGTCGTGCTTGTGTCACCTTCATCACCAAAACACATGCTGATGAGTTATCCTTTTATCACTGACACGGGTCTTTTTCCATTAGATGATTTTGTATCTGTAAAAAGTGACACACTAGTGAGGGCCGGGGAGGAGGGGGGACGGCACAGTTCAGGTCAATCCAAAGTTCTGTTTGATCAAAGAAGCAAATAATTATACTGTTGTATCACTCAGGGTTGAGCAAGGTTAGGAAAGCTGAGGCAGAATGACTGTGAAAAAAAGGAATCATCAGCTGAGCTCATTTGCCCTTGAGCTAAATGTTACCTTCTTTTTGTGGGAAACATGCTACCACATGGCGTCAGAAGGGGGCACTGTTTTATAAACGATCTTAAATGGACTGATGTTTTTGGCATTTTTAAAAATGTAAATGATTTTTCATCAAAATGTGGATCTTCATGTAAATCTTTTCTCAGTTCTCTATGAAAATGTAAAAAAAAAGTGTTGGAAAAAACAACAACAGTAAAACAAGTTAAACAACATCCAGTTTTATGAAGAAAAAAAAAACCCCTATGAATTACCGTATGTAAAAATAGATATTTTTGTAATCGTAAGGTTAAGACAAAAAAATATTCACCTTTTCGATAGGAATTGATGAGATAAATTGAAAACAGAAAAGTAGAAGCGAGGACAAGCTTTTTTCAATTGGGTGATGGATAATTCTCTGAAATATGTAATTTTTGAATGAAGAGCTAAACTGATCCTAAATTTTTATTTGTCCAATGCGTTCTGAGGATGAACAATGACTCCACTTGTTGGCTACTTTATACACACACACACACACACACACACACACACACATTTATATATATAGTAAATGTGTGTGAGTGTGTGTGTGCGTGTGCGTGTGCGTGTGTGTGTGTGTGTGTGTGTGCGTGTGTGTGTGTGTGTGTGTGTGTGTGTGTGTGTGTGTGTGTGTGTAATCAGGGCCATGCAGTGACATCACCACAGGTATTGGAAAAAGAGGTGAGCTGAGTGTGAGCGAGAAAGTGTAACCTGACACGGCAACCGGGTTTTAAATTGGTGTAAAGCGACCAGTCAGTTCTATGCCGCCAGCCAACAGGCTCAGGTGGCTGGAGACCCCCACGGAGACCCCCCAATTTGAAACTCTGTGGCAGGCAGCCTTTCCCCACTTTTCTTGAGTCGACGCTCATCTAGTGAACAGGCGTATAACCCGATCAGACCCTGACTTTCAACTGATCCATCTGCCGTAGGAAGTCTCATTAATTCAACGGCCAGGGCGGTGGCCCGCCACCGATGTCACGTCTCCCTGCTTTAATTTTTTTTTTTTTTTAATTAAGAATTCATGCATCATCTCCGCAGGGACACATTTGAATGACATCTCATGGACTCAGCAGATTGTCTTAAAGAAATTGTTGGGAAGACTGTGACGTCGAATTAACCAGCCTCAAATTTAACTTTTGGAATCACTCCTCATCAACTATGTAATATCCGATGTTCTGATCTCAAATATGTAGTGAATAGGGTTGATCGATATGACCTTAAAGGGGAAGTCAACCCAAACATTTTTGTTTCCAATAGTAATGTTGATGCAGCGGAATGTGGAAGAAAAGTGGAGTACCCGGAGAAAACTCAGGCACAGGGAGAACATGTAAACTGGGGCCCAGAATCGAATCCATGACCTTTGAACTGTGAGGCGATCGTGCGAACCAGTCAACCTGTGTGCCAGCGGTATGGTCTTAGATATGATAGATTTAAAAAAATAATCATAATAATTTATTATAACAATAATATTGTTATGTAATTTTGAGAACATTTACTGTGCAGATCTCAAAAGTCGAAATCAAAACTCAGGGCTGTATTGTGAAAATAGGAAAGCTATTTCACACACATAAATTATATAATATATACATGGTACTTTTTATCTTCTCGGCCACTTCTCTTAGCTGATGTATGCCGTGGCGTACGGTAATTCATTTCCAACTTCTGTTTTCAGCCCTGTTAGCTGTGTAGTGTAATGAATAGCACACTTTTGCCTGCTATTTTGCCCTTCAAAGTTGTATCGGCTCTGCTTGAACATCCAGCCAGACACCTTTGAAAAGTGTACTTGATCACCCAAGCGCTTAATTCTGGTGTTTCATGATTACATGTCAATCCTCGGTTAGCTTAGCAATAAGCATGGCTTTTCCATCTTCTGTTGACTACTATTCATCATCCCTTTGTGAGAATGATACTTTGTACAGTACTGATTTAGGAGTGACTCTGCACTCTTTAGCCGTAGAAGTGCGTTGCTAGCTAGCTGGTGCAGCGTAAGTAGCATCAAGCCTGCCTTGACTATTTGTGTGTAAGTCGCGTAAGCAAGTTAGTGTGCGTTTGTCCAGCTCAGCGAAATCCGAATTCCTGTTAGCATCAGACTAGATATGGACGAATACAAAATATAACAGGTGTTTCCCCAGAGACTGGAAACTATTAGAGTTTACTCTCCCTGTCCTTGGCTATGTTATTTGAAAATCCAATATATTCGGATGTGCCCGCAACAAGGGGATTTATTGATATTTTTCACACACTTCCTTTGAATGAGATTGCACACAGATAGTAGCAGATGCACTGTAGCTAAACAAGTTACCATTTAACAGCTCTGTATTTCATCAGCATACTTGATGTTAATGTGAAATAAAAAGGACCGGAGAGAGGCGGTCTAATCTCGCTTTGATTAATGCCGACATGTGGAAGGTTCTTCCCCGCTCCTTCCCAGCTGTCACGGGAGGTACGCTGTGTATTTTTTAAATTTTTTTTTGGGGGGGGGGTGAAGGGGGTGTGCATTGCAGCAGCAGTGGGAGCAACTCCTTCATTTCAAGGTCACTGCAGGAGAAGGGTGACAGGCCTCAGCGGGGATGAGTCCGGGAGTCAGTCATTTATTTCCAATGCTACAGTGTGTCGTGCCAGTATTATTATTATTTTTTTCTCCATGAGTAAAAGTGTGATTGAGGATCGAGCGAACCTTTTTAGCTGCAAACCATTGTGGCACCGCGCGGCCCCTTTGAGAGTCACTATCTCTGTCTGCAGCACACACACACTGGGAGGCTGATCTGTGGAGCAAGAGCAGACTGGACTGGAGCTTACTTAGCTGAAGCCCTTCATCTGAGCCCGCCTGTGCTGATGATGGGAAGGGGGATGAATCGAAGGAAGGCACACGCAGCCCTTACATGGAGTTATCACTCTTCATTCTCTCTTTCCGTGTTCCTCCAATTCCACATTGGCCACAGAATGATGAGTCCGAATGATCATGTCCCTGCAAGCCCTCAGAGCTGGATGCTTGAATGAAACTTATACAGCGGACTAAAGCAGAACGGAAACACAATGCATTCCAAGCAGCTACGCGACCTTTAATCGGTGCCGATTTAGAATAATTGACAGTGTCCACTGATCTTGGAGCGTTACATTGTGTCGTCAATGGGTTGCAAAACAGTTACGGAGAGGCTGAAAGAGTCACAGAAAGGCATGAAGTGGACAGCCTTCGAAATGTATCGGTCGCCGAATGGATCAAACACCTGTTGTCAGTTTTGCCGCTCATCATATTTTTTGAGAAAAGAATGTTGTGCTCAAAAGACAGAAACATTGAACAGTTTGACAAATGTATTTGTAGAACCTGAAATAGTACATTTTCTTTGAAATAATATTGCATATGATTGATGACATGTATTCACATTTGGTTTGTTAGAGGATGTGATATTGTACACTAAAACAGAGGGCAGCGTTTTTTTGTTTGAAAGGACTTTTCGCCAAGTGGATTGTCATCACTGCCTGGCAGCCTGACGATGTCTCTGTAAAAAAAAAAAAAAAAATCTACATTTAAGTACCAAACAGTTAGCATTTTTATCCCTAAGCATCCCTCCGACGACCTCATCTTTATATCTGTGATGAAAAAGCTCTTTTTTGTTCTGATGCAACACTTGCAACGTCTCGCTGGGGCGACTCGTAATTTGTATTCATAAAAGCTAATGATTTGTTGCTCTCGCTAACGGCCAAAATACAAGGAGCTGCCTTTTATTAATGAGTGTTTTTTATGATTCCAAATTCACTCAGACGTATTTTCACGCCGCCGCGATCTGACGGAGCATGAACGGCGCTTTTAATGAACAACAAATAAAGCCTTGTACGGCAGTTTATTGCCATTTGAGTGCTCACCGAGTTATCGCATCCATCAGTGCAGTTGGCGTGAGACTCCATTAGCTGCGGCATGAATCTGAACGCTCACTTTGGGATGGCGCCACCTTGTCATTATTTGATACCGAGTCCATCTTGGAGCCCCTGTTGAAGTGAGAGGCAAGATAACAATTGTGCTCGCTGAGGATGATAGGATCCATCGAAGTCTTAGAGGGGGGCCCTCAATGTGCACTATCACCTTTGTGCGCGTTTTGAGAAGAAGCAGCATTCGGGTTCGAGTATCTGCAGTGTTGATTAAGGGGTTAGTAGGTTAGGGTTTGAGGATTATTGAGTTAGTTTTATGGTAAGAATCAGGGTTAGGGTTTGGTGATTTATAGATCGTCTTTAGGGTTAGGGTAGGATTGGGAGTAAGATCGAGGCCCACATGTTAAAAATTTTGACAAAAAAGAAAAACTGTTTGCGATCAATAAAATTGTGGGCGAATGTCTGGCGAATGTCTTTGCAACCTTAAATGAACCCGGGTGAAAAATGAACATTCACTACACTCGCAAACACCTGCGTACCGTCAACCCTCAGTGAGAAATGTGTTTCGGAGTGAGGGGTTACATCAGAGAAACAAGAAGTTAGCTGTGTTTGTTCTGAGGTTGAGGGGTTTGAATTTGGGCTCCGGCTTTGAGGAGGTTCAGTTGGTGTCAACAGGAACCACAACACACGCCATTTTTTTTACATTAGTGTGTGCGTGAGTGCAGTGACCTATCCCTGTCCTGAAAACACAACACACATATTTCACTTCCTGGTTCTCCAACAATCCGCAGCCTCAATAATCTATCGTGAATTCCAACGAAGTGCTTGAGTTCTGACTCCTTGCCGATTGCATATAAAAGGTGAGGATGATGATGATGAAGGCTACAGTTCACTTTGAAAGTTCTGAGCGATATCAAGGCTGAGAGGCCAGGTCACGCAGTTGGATATGCAGGTGCACAGAAGTGGCGGTTTTCCTGCAGCAAACAGGCAGCTCTCCCGTCAAAAGCGTACTGAGGCGTGACACATAAAGACACACACAATCCACTCACAGCAACATCTCCGCTCTCAGCCACTCGCTGCCACACGAATGGCTGATAAAAATATCACAAAGCCTATCAGGCAATTAAGCAGGAGGAGACACAGCCAACTGTGTTGCTTGCTTAATGGCAACGTTTTTTTGTGACTGGAAAAGGTGGTAAGAAAATATGCTTTGATATATATATTTTTTTTTAACCAATGTTTTGAAAGTGACGGAACTTCATGGCACCGCAACCTTCAATTTCTAAACTCAAACTTGAACTTCTAATGCTGCCAAAAATCTAACCCTAGTCCTAACCCTAACCAATATATTAACCATAACCCCAAACTCCTCTCCCGCCAACCCACTAAGCCTAACCCATTAAACCACTCAGACTAACCTTCCCACCTATCCAGCTGTTCCTTAATCAATACCACCCGTCCAATGTGTACATGTCTTATCCTCACTAGCGTTGTGAGTAAGATGGAGTCAACCCCAGCAGCCTTCAGGCAAGCGGCGGGGTACACCATGAACTGAGAGATCGCCAAACACAGAGCAACAATAAACAATAGGTGTTCACACTCACAAGCCCAATTATATTTCTTCATTTATAACTTTCTCTCTCCTTGATCCTCGCTTGAGGAGGGACCAACGTTTGGAGAAATGAGACGATCACTGGCCGATGAAGTTAGGATGATGCCACATCATTGACGTGTCTGAATTCGAACTACCACCGCACATGTCCACTTGAGGAGTTGGAATTTATCCGTGGAATTGAAGTCAAATATGATCAACTGTCTTGCACTTGGCAACTTATGTCATGGAGTGAGTTTCTCAGCCCTTGACACCCACCCTTATTGACTTGTATATTGTTCATATTCAAAGCTTTATTTTCTTGATGTGGCCAAAAGCATTTGGCAAAATGACATCCTAATTATCACACTGTTGTCGAGCAACAATTCCGCCAAGGATACCTCAGCGGTTCATCCATTGAGCTCGTCCTGTAACACAGCACCAAGAAATCAGCAGCGCGTTCGGCTTCTATCCCATTTCGGACACCAATTATAGCGGAGAACCAGGAACCCAGATGGTGCGTTGTGGTTTCCATCCAATTTTTTCACACCAGTCATAGCAGGCAACAAAGAAGTCAGAAGTATGTGTTGGAGTTTAGCTCCCATATGTGTTGGGGTTTCAACATAAATTCTGACTTCCTGGGTATCCGCTACGACTGGTATCAGAAGTACAGTATGTGGTGTGACTTCAATCCTACTTCTGACACCATTTGACAACGCACCCATTCCTCCAACACACACACACACACACACACACACACACACACACACACACACACACACACACACACACACACACACACACACATATCCACCAATGACCTGACACTGTCTCACCGAGTCATGCATTAAGTTAATTCACTGATTTGCGGAATGGGAACACACAACAGCACTGTGAGTTGATCGAACATTCAATAACTCATAACTACAATGAACACATTTCTCTCGGATTTCATATTTTGGACATTTAAGAAGAGAACAACAATTGTGACATCATTTGGACATTTGGATGTGGTGTCAGACCTGGCACGGGCAACATGTGCGACGCCACAAGGCCGCATTGCGAGGTTGGTGGCAATGCACCATCCCGAAAAATTGCTCATAGTGAATTAATGGCAACTGAATGGAAAACATCGACTGGAGGCGAGACGGATGGTGATACCCTGTCTGTCATCAAGAGCATGGAGCAGAATTCTGATTCTCAGGGCTGACACTGGCTCAGAAACTAACCTTTTGCACAAATTCAATTATGCACGCATTTTGAAGCAGAATCCTTATTTTCGTCCCCAAAACAATGAAAATGAACAGCGTAATCACGAAAAAGAAAATTAATCTCACTCAGACAAAATGACAGCTTGGCATCACTAAGTCGGGAAACTAGCAGGGAAGTTGACGCGAGGCATCCCAGCATACCACACGGGATTTGTCAAAAGCTGTGGCTAATTACATGTTTTATCATTACTCTCAGTTGTTTGTTGTGTTTCCTCATATTGTAATTGTATTTGTATTTTGTTTGCTGTACACAAAGTTAAATGTTCTGGGGCCGCCAAATGGGTGCGGGGTTGGGTTTTGGGGGGTTCAAGCAAAGTATGCCATTCAAATTAGGACTGCCGCTGTTTGGACTGTAGTCATGGAGCAACAAAGCATCCTTAATGGAACTGCTGACCAAGTTAAAGCACCCAGGATCCGTTCTCTCATTTTTCCAGTTTTCTTTTTTGGCCCTTGGGATTAGGAAGCGGGAGTTCACCTCACCAGGATCTCTCTCCAAATGAAATCATGTTTTATGCTGTCAGAAGGGGAGGCGGGGGGGATTATCAAATTCGTTCGGCAACTCCTTCCACACTGACTAAGAAGACGTCGCATTGCAGGCACTCCGCCTGCTGATTGGACACAGCCGGTTAGTCACACTATCTCATAAAGCAAACAGAAGCGCTCCCAAAATAGGTTGGTGTAAGGCACTGAACTTTGCAATAAGTAAATTATACAATCTGCTTGATTTTTTATGGTCAGTCATTCTAATACATAGGCAAAATGCTCAGTCGCAGCAGTCAGTCATAATTCTGATTACTATCCGCTAGTACGGTAGCTGCAACTTGCAAAACGGATTTTAAAAGGATTTATGTTCGGACAGCATGCTACATAGTGGTGCTATATAGCAAGCACATCTGCCTCACAGTTGGGAGATCCAGGTTTGAATCTCCATCATTCTCCCAGAGACTTCCCAAAGATTAAGGGGGTGGGGTATTGTTCCATGAGCACCATTCTTGCCCACTTTCAAAGTGCGGCGATTCTCCCGTCTCGGCCTCTGACACAGTCACCTTGCGTAACCTGGACATTTGTGCACACCCACCAAAGAGGCGTGCCCCACTGAATGCTGCGGGTTGCTCACAGTCCTGCATTGTGGCACCATGCCGGTGATTTGTACTCTCAATGAACCACAGGTGTGATTGTAATTATGAATAGTTGCTTCTATACAAGCCCTTGTGATTTACTGGCAACCCATCCTTAGTGTGGCCTGCGTGTCACCCAAAGTCAACTGGGTGGACGTGTTTATGCTCAATCAAAAGATATGGGTAGGCAGAGAACATAGAATAATGTCCTAGTTCATTTTTTCAGTAGCCGTAGTTAGCTTGAATGGCTTACACGTTAGCAGAGGGCTAATGTACAGTCACAAACTGGATAATAATGCATAATTCCATTTTGGAGACTGTACAAAAATAAAAATGACATATCATCAATCATTAAATATTTTGTTGTGTACAATGCCGTATCTATAAAGAAAATAGAAAAACATTCCGTGTAAATAAGCCTTGAATTAGGGCTCTTTGTATTGCCATTGATTAAACTAAGTCATTTACCAAATTGTTTTTTGCTTGTATTTCTGTCATGTGGCTATTACAGTATATACTTTGTTTTATCATTTCATTTTGAGATTAAAAAAAAAAACAGACTTTTATTTAAAAAAGAAAAAAAAAAGGATTGTGAAAAATCTTTCCAACTCAAAAAGCTCAACTCCGATACCTGTTTTGGAATTATTTTATTGCCGATCGTGTGGGAGGATTTTAAGAATAATGCTTTTAATTGGTGTCTGACCTTCAAATATTAGCATAATGAGGGATTAAAGTACGTAACATCATATTACTGTATGAAAGGGCAGGATTACCCCCCCACGGTCCTCCCCCCCCCCAAAAAAAAATCACTCTCCATTGCCATCCCACCTGTTGTCATAACGTTCATTTGCAGGTGAGACGAAGTGTGGAGGTCAGCAGAACAAGCATGACATTGGCTGCCTGACAAAATTGCTCTTCCACTTCAAGTTCCTCCTTCCGAGAGTCTCTCTGCACACTCAGGTGGCCATGTGACTCCGTCGTGACACTTCACTGTTATCTTAATTAAGCAGGAGGAGACTTGCTTCTACATATACGAGAGTCATTTAAAGCTTTCCGGGCCATGTATGGCGAATCTACCGGATGTCACATGGAGTGGACACTTGAGGTTTTTCCATCAATGTTAAAAAAAGTGATGAATGAAGGAAAAATAAAAATAGTGAGAAAAAAAATCTTGAATACTTTATTATTGATGCCATGCTTGGCCGACATTAGATAATATGGAGAGAAAAAAAAGTCTTCCAACTGGCAAAAAAAATTCCTTGTAGGAGTTTAAGACAAGCTTTAGATAGACATGGGCATCAAAAATTCCTGATGATCTGGTTTCTGAGAGTTTAATTTAATTCAGTTTTTTCAGAGAATCGAAAATGATCATCAAATGTTGATGCCATGGTCTGCTTATACTAGATGAGAGTCACTTTTTGGTCGAGGATACTCGTGTCCAATTGGGGCTTGTTTCAGCAAATTTCCTTGTAGAACTTTGACAAAGTCCGGGAATTTGCAAAAATATGTCAAAATTGTCAACTTCCTTTTCGGCAGGAGTGTTTGAGACTTTTTAATATGCCTTTTATTAGAGACATGGCCAGCCTGTTTCATGCCGATCAGTGGAACTATATCATGGGGGAATGACTTTTTTAATTCTATGTGAATCCTCAAAAACATCATCAAACTTCAAAATTGTTCTCCATCCACATTGGATGACGTAAGCAAAAATCTGGTCCAATTTAGCGTTTCTCAAGTGAATAAGACCTGCTTCCAAGTGGGGCTCATTTGGGCATTGGGGCTCTTGCACCAGTTAGCTAGAATACAAAAATGGCCGCTTTAATGCGAATGGCCAACTTCTTATTCAGTTATGGGCATTGGTCTTGGACACTTTTTTTGTATATTTTGTCATGATAAACATGTCCACTCAGTTTTGTTTTGATGGGTGTAACAGGTATGATTTTTTTTTTCTGACTCGAACTACACGGGGAACCATATTATCCTTCATAGCCGTCGTGACACTCCGCAAAGCAGACTGTAAGTCATTTATAACCCTTTACTGTCACGGGTTAAACCCACATAATGAACAAGACATGGACACAATGGATCGTCTGTTTTTAGTCTCTGCAGTTCAAAGGATGCACAAGGCTGCAAAATGCTCAAGGGCGCAGACTATTATGATAAATAGGGAGGGGAGAAGGGTGAGAGTGGGGTGGGCGGGGGGCTGCTGCTCTACAAGTTTAACCATGTGAGTGATGGCGGAGAGTGACGGGAGCGACCATCCATGTGGGGAGCGGAGTCACCTGTCAAGGAGGATTACACTGGGGGACAATTTGAAAAAAAAAATCGGTTGGGTTAGATTTTTATGCTAATTAAAAGTAAAAGTGGCATGCTGATTCCAAAATTGTAGTCAGTTTTGGGTTTTTTTCCCGAAGATGTCAAGGTTTTTTTTTTCCCTCACAGATTACCCTCCAGATAAGGGGAAGGGAAATGCAACACACACACACACACACAAACACACACACACACACACACACACACACACACACACACACACACACACACACACACATGTAAACATCAACCTTCTACAATGAGGTAATATGTCGACAACACTGGGAGAAAAAAGTTAATATTACCAACATTGCAAAATGGTAAAAAATGACAATTTAGGGAAATTCAATCATTTATTCGATCATCTTGATATCATCTTTTCTGCTCAAACTATATTGCCATGAGACTAAAGTCACGTTAAAAGCCTTTGCCCACAACTCACCCATGGATAGCTTGGTTACACTGACAGCACTTTACCTGTAAGTAGGGCACACATGGCACATCTCTGAGCACGAGAGGATGGCGGTGGAGATCGAGGCATTTTTTTTTGGGGGGGGGGGGATTTTGGCAGAACAGGAGCAAGAAAAGGGACATCAGGTTGGCAACCTGTGGTCATCTTTCTGATGTTATCCATGCTTTCATCAACTGAATCCCAGGGGGCACATACAGACACACACACACACACACACACACACACACACACACACACACACACACACACACACACACACACACACACACACACTTTCTGGTTTATGTGTGTCGAGAGGACGGCAGGGTCTCTTCGCTGCCAACTTGTGTATAGAGCGATGTGTCTGTGTCCTCTATGCTGGGGCCCATATTTCAACGATGGTTTGGCCCGCTTGCAGTGCATCATCACGTGGTCATTAAGTCAACCTGGCACCAAGGTTATTTTAGTTAACGAAAATTAACAGTCGTCTGGGAGTTGTAGCCCTTTGACTGTATATTGCCGAGAAATGTCACCATCAAGTGGCAGCCAATAAAAAAGCGCCACCAGATGACATCACTCCGAAGCGACGACCTTGCGTGTTTGTTCTGGCTTCCCTGCTTCACTTTGCCTGAAACGCAACGCGAGGTAAGGATGTAAGGTAAGATTAGTGCTCTCTTTGTTGAGTACTTTCATATATTGAAAAATACTACGGTGAGTATTGAAAAAATATACATTTTTTAACATAAACGGTGTATATTTTCCACATCAATCACCACCAGCTTTGAAGCAACTTTCTTTGAAGTAGCCCGTGCTATCCTGTGCTCATGAGCACATTGTAGTTGGCAACCCTTGTGTACATGATGCAAAATCAAGGAGTAATCTATCTTGCACGCCATTCTTTTTGTGCTTTTTGGGTAGGCACAGACTAAAAAGCTCATCAGAATCTTGCGAGAAAGCATCTTCATTTTCAACAGGAAAATAAATCATATGACTTGAGAACACTAGATTAGAATATATGTGACCAAAATAGACGTTTACCTTGAGTTTCAAGGTCTGAGGTAGCTTATATCAGATGACAAAAATCTTTGAAATGGCCACTCGAGCAGCTGTGCTCCACGACAGAAAACGGTTGGTCTTCAGCTTCAAATGGGTGTATAGGAATGGACAAACGTATAGTAACCTCTACGTGTGCTTAAATTATGTCTTTAAATAATGTCCAGTATGTGTCCAGTCACATACGCACATCATTCAAACATCTGTTTGCCCATTGACAAACACAAATAATGTAAACTTGTGCCCATCCGTCATGTTTGAACTGTGCATGCGTGCCAGTGGGCTGACAGATGTTTACATTATGTGTATGTGATGGATGAGTCTTCTATCGGCTCTATGCCATTATGATTACCTAAATACCTAACACGCGCGCACACACACACACACACACACACACACACATTCTCGAATTTAAAAACTTTACCCCACACGCATCAGAGGCTGCTTGCAATGTTGGCATTTGGACAATATTCGAGAACAAACTGGCAGATGTCATAAGGCTTTGACGACAGGATTTCATGGAGTAAAAAAAAAAAAAAAAACCCAAAAACAGCACTAATACGGATATGCTGTAGTTAATGTGTGGCGGTCGCTGAGTGCTCTGCACCGAGTGCTGCCAAAAAACATGATGCTCGCTTGCCACGGGCATGAAAACAGAAAGAAAAAGCAAAGAAAAAAATATTAAACAGGTCATGCAATAGAGGCAAGTTGTAAAAATAGACCCACCCAAAATCATATTGTATTTTTACAATTAGTTGCAGGTCTCATAACCTCTTTCTAGCACTATAAAGTAGACTCAAATCTCCAATTTAAAATGCTTGAATTCAAAACAACATTGTTGAAGCGGCTGTATTCTGAGTGTCTACTCAGTGACGAGAATTGAAAAGGGATGCAAGGACAGGAAGAAAAAAAATGGGCACAAGCGTTTACAGTGTTTTAACCCCAAAGCCTGCAGAGTAATGTGAGGATTAATTACTTTTGAGTCTGACCCAAGGAAAACTAGAGCAGATTATCCCCCCGTGATGCAGAAGAGGGCATTAGAGCCTGATGGACACCTCCATGGTGAGGATGTCATGCAGGAAGTGCAAGGCCCGATCCAGTTTGAGCTTCTTGAGGATATCCCGATTATTTATTGATCTATTTTACCCTCGGAGATTGATGGTCAACCTTTGTGTGTGTATGAGGTCACACTGACGCCAAAACAGTCGAATCTCCAATCATCTTTCCAATCATGAATGGAAATACATCAATCCATCCATTTTGGAATGCATTGTCGCGGGCTTGCCTGAGCCTATCCTGGCTGTCTTCGGGCAGTCGGCAGGGGTACACCCTAAACAGGTTGCCAGCCAATCGCAGGGCAGACATGGGCGAACAGCCATTCGTACTCAGAAAACCCACACAGGCACAGGGAGAACACGTAAACTCCACACAGGAAGGCCAGAGTCGGAATTGCACCCTGCACCTCTGTACTGTGAGGCGGACGTGCTAACCAGTCGCCCACCGTGCCGCCTGAAAGGAAATCCCTTTAATTCATTGCAGCCAACACTTTTCAAATATTTTACAATTAATATATACTCTATAAAATTGACTTTAGAAAACATAGTACCGTGGATAAAAAAAAATTGAAGTTAGAATTAGAATTAACTCTAAGAAATGGAAACTAAGGAAGTAAACATTGTGTATCATTACAGTACAGTATTTCATAGTGGTTCCTGCACCTTGGCCACCAGGGGGTGGTATAATACACTCCCGAAGACACAAATGAAGAAGACTTTCAGAACTGCTCTAAGTGATTCAGTAGACTGCATTGTCTCTCTAAAGCCACGTGCCACTACGCACACAGACTCCCGTATTTCAGGCAGCCTGTGTGTGCACTCCAACTGCACTCCACTGATTAAATACACAATGAGTAAATATCTTATCATTATGTTTATTTCAGCACAAAACTTGAGTCTTCTTTTTTTGATGAATTGTTCACTATATGCCAAACTGATGCTTGATCTGAAATGAGTTACCGGTAAATTGATTGGAGTCCACTGCCCATACAAACCTCATATGTTACATTTTTGCTCACAAGTCAAAGCAAAATATGGCGACTCGTGTTGAAAAATTCAGTCAGCTCACTCATACAGTACCTCAAGGCAGCACTGTATTATCGTTCTTATTATTAAAACATATGTATGATACAGAGCAGACAGATGCTTGTATTTTTTATGTGTTGTATGTCAATGGGCATTAAAAAAAACATTTAATTGTGATTCAACATCATACATGAGCTTCCGGGGTTAATTTTAAATGTTTTCGTTTTGGTATTACTTGTATGTCCATACAGAAGAAGGAAGGGCAAACTGTCTTTTTTCTTAATTCGACAAATGCTCCATATTTGTAGAAAAAAACCTAAAACTAATACTAAAACTAATAAAGATTAAACTTAAAACAATTTGGAAAAAAAAACCCTAAAAAAACAAACGCATCTGGTCTAAAAATTAATTTAAAAAATGTGTCCGTGTCCTGGAGGAAGCGCACATGGACGCAAACGTGTGCTTCCACCGTGTCCGTCACATGGCGAATGGTCGCCTCGAGTCTTGAGGCAGGCAGGCATCAGAGGAAGAGAATAATGTGTAATTACAATAGACAGTCTAAAACAAAGCCCTTCACTTTCAATGAGTTGCTCTTGGAGATAGGAAGGTTACCTCAAAGGGGAATTCTAATGAAGCAGATGGTTGACTGCTCACAGGGGCACATTCGCACTGTCCTGCTTTTCTTTGTTTTTTTTGTTTTTTTCTTTACAGTCTGACATTTGTGGCAGTCTGAGGAGTCTAACCTGCCTCTTGACCGCTTCTTGTGTGCAGCTGCTCCACTGTGTGTCTATGGACAGAAGATATGTTAAGTCTACACACCCCTCTTCAAATTTGTATAAAACATAAATACACCAAGATAAATCTTTTTTTTTTCTGCCATTAGTATGAACCCAATTAAAAATAGAGTATACATATTTTAAAGAGAGCACGTCCGCCTCACAGTGCAGAGGTGCAGGGTTTGATTCTGGCTCCGACAAATAAAACGCAAAGCAGACTGGATTAGAGAAGGCCGTGTGCAATCTGGAATAAATAATTGCAAATAACTATTCTCAATGGGATATTTTGTGGTGAATGTGAACTAAACAAAAGTTTGCTCAACAATGCCAAAAACAGCATTAATTCATGACATAAGACTGTGCAGGCATACCTGATAAAGTGACCATAAATGTACATATGGTAAATGAAGAACAAAATGTGTGTGTGTGTGTGTGTGTGGAGGGGGAGAATGACAAGAAATACGCCAAGCAATTGTTCCTTTTTCATTTTATTCTATACCTTATGATTTCATCCAGCATGTGTGCTTATGGACAATGCATTTGTGGATCCCGCTTCTCTCACCAACACACACACACACACACACACACACACACGCACACACGCACACAAATACAGTCCTGTGCCAGCGTCGCGTGTTCGTTATTGCTTTATCCCGTGTTAAAAGCAGAAAATAAATCATCCTAAATCATCACTTTGATCGTGAGCAGGAACGTTCAAAAGAGCGCTGTTCCTCGTGTGTCCTTGAACGCATCATATACACACACAGGCTGAGCCTTCCCTGTAGAAAGTCTTACATATGCTTTTTATGACAAAAAAAATATATATATAAATAGACATGTCAAGAACTGTACACGTGGTGACATCAGTTATTAGAGTCTAAAGCAAATACAGAAATATACAGTAAGTAGGTCCTATGGAAATACTAAGCTTGGTAAGTATAAGTACATTTGAAAGAATACCACTCACCACGGGGTTATAGTACATCATTATCTTAAAGAAAAGGAGGCTTCAAGAGGTTGTCACCTCACAAAAATGAGGTTCTGTTTTGTATTCTCTCCAGCTGACAATTTGAAATGTGCATCTCTCTTTTTCTTCACGTATATACGTAGATTTGTTTTGAAACAAACAGGCAGTCGCTAGAAGTAACACAGTGTCACATTGACAAGTGAGCCACGATCTTGACAGCGGAATATCATTACAACCCTGAAGGATCCGGCCGTGCTCTCTGAATCAATTGCTACGTGCTATTCTTAAACTGGGTCATATGCAGGTTAAACTGCCCGACATCACACACACACACACACACACACACGCACACACACACACACACACACACACACACACACACACACACACACAAATATATGCGTTGCACACTTTGCGGTCAGCGTGACATTACCGTCGTGTCATTCCATCTCACTAGAGCGGCAAAAGAGGATGGTCGTATTAGACGCAACGCTAAACAAAAGGCCGTGGCGCGAGCAGCCTGATCCTGGTGTACCATATGAACTGTTTGTCTTGTGTATATCATTTGAGGGGTTTTTTTTTCCATGTCAATTTTAGACTCGATCGAAAAAATAAAAACAGGCAAAAGGACAGAATATGATTTTTGATATTTAACAGGTTGGGGTTTGCATGACCCGGATGATGAACAAACGTAAACGCTTGTTAGCTGCAACAAGCAATCCGAATGATGCTCCATAAAGAAATCATAAGGCGTATATCAAAGGCAAAGTATTGAAACATTATTATGATTGGCTGCATGAATTCCAATGAAAATATTCTTTTGTCGCATTGTGTTCAACTCATTTATGTCCACTTGGAAGACCGCATGTGGAGTGGCGCACTTGAGGCAAATCACTCCAACATCACTGTTGCGGTGTTACCCCGCTTATTTGTGATTGGTTTCTTACAAATTCATCCATTCATAGATCTGATATATATCCAAGCAAGAAAAAAAATACGCCCTCCAAAAAATTGGATTGCTTGGATTTAAAATACATTTAAGTCCTCCAAAAATTGCTCTTGCATTTGTTTTTACCTTGGTGGCTATTATATTAGCAATATGAGTCTATACAATCTACCGAACATAGCTTTACAAAGAGAGGTTACCAAACTTCCAGGTCACATATTTATATTAAATATTAAAATCAAACTCAGTCCTGTGGCTTGTTATCAAATTTCATATTTTCAATCTGAGCCGAAAACTTAATGAATAAAAATCTGTTTTCTAAAAACATTGTATTGGATTGGATACAACTTCATTGTCAAATGTGCTGTAACATCTCTTTCACTTGAAAATGTCACGCAAATAACAAACTACTGTAATGTGTCAGTTTTACTTTGAGATTTTCAAATGCCTAAACAATGTAAAGAATGACTGATACCCAATAGAAATCTTGTATAAAATTATTGTTGCATTTGTTTCCTCCTGGTTATGAAAACAAAAATCGAGCTACAATGTATCACAAAGCATGTGACATTCTTTTTTTCTGATTATTGTTAACAGTAAATGATTCATTTAAGCAGCAGATATAAAGTGAACATTTTTAATAACTTGTTTACAAATAGTGGGTCTCTGGAGTACCTCATGGAGTACACATAAGTCCCGATTAACTTTGGGGGTCGACGTGGGTTTTAGCTTTGCGCAATAGTGCCATTCATTTGCAATCATGGGGGTGAACATAAACTACAATGTAAGGAGTCTCAGATTCACCAGCGGTGTCCGGTAAGTCCACTAAAGGTCACGAGATTTGTAGCTAGTTGCTAAATAAAGCAAAAAAAAAGGAGCAACACTGAGTGGTTTTCGCTTCTTCGTACCGCCTAAGCTCCACCCCCCAGTGGTCATGGTAACGAATGAGAGAGCAAACTACCCTCACAAAACAGAGTGATTTTTAACCGAACTGTTACAAGTGGACATTAAGTTTCTGGATTAAATGTCATTTTTAAGGACCGATGAGAACAGACGAGAAGAACGATTCAAATGGACGAAAGGGGAGGAACAAGATAGTCCGACTCAACTCGATCGATCACTTTAAAGGTGTATGCCAAGCCTTCTGTACAGATCGCGAAATGCCTCATTTCTCCTTGATCAAAACCCAGGTTCGATTTCGCTTCTCTAATCCTCAATCATAGCAAACGATTCCATTATTGTGCATCGCTGATTCATCAACCGATAGTCACGCGCCAGCTGGGCAGCACAAAAGGCAAGTGAGAGGTCATGATTAGATGGTGAAATTGGAGGTGCAGCAAACAGAGTGTTGGCGACGTGAAAACGAAGGTAACTTTGGATGCAAGAGAAGCACATACGTGTCGAATTGAAGTTCACACCCGTCAGTCTTAATCAATCCAATCGAGAGGAACTGGTTAAAAAAAAAACATTCTATTTAAATTAAAACAAACTATTTCATATACATTTGATATGAATACATTTTGTTGAATAATTAGTTAATAACTTTGACTTGCATTAATTTTAAAGATTAAAATAAAAACAAAGCCAGCATGGCAGACTTCCAAATAAGATGCCTGCAAGTGTTTTGAATGCAACACTGTCAGTTTTGGTGATCCTTCCAATGGCCTTCATTGCTTTTGTTTTGCTCCCGCGCTGCCCTCAAACCTCCGTGTTCCTCTGACGGGGAGACATCATGAAAAATTGTTTGCTGCTTGAGAAAGTGAGTCAGCTTCTGTGTTCTTTTTCTTTCATTTGCCTTCCTGTGTAATTCCCAGCTGACATAGCCATACGAGTACATTACGCAAATAGTCTTGGAGGATGAAAATAGCAAATCCCCTTCAAGTCGAATCATTTGCTGTCAGGTGAAAAACGTGTTACTCCAGTTTCAGTTATTTTCATGGTTTTGACTCGCAAAGACAGATTACGCAGTCTTTCGCCGGTTGGGAAATGTTCTTGACCCTGGAGGATTATTATTATGAAACCTCACCCGCCGCCCACTTCTTTATTCTTTCCATTACATAAACGCAAACCAGCACGGTCATCAATTTAAAAAATAAATAAATACAATGAAAAATACATTTTAAAAATGGCTTATCTTCATCAACAAATTCCATGCTTTTAAGCGAGACTTTACAGAGATGGTGCCATCGCTTGTAAGAAGTTACAACAGAGAAAACGATGACGAATCGATCCCAGGCTTGTGCTGATCTCTGTTATAGATCGGACTCATGCCTTCTGGCGGTGAAACCCTTCAAAAACAAATAGTCGGCGTCAGTGGCGAATCGAGGACGCTATACCTGGGGTGGCAAGAGGTTCAGTTGAGGGTTGTTGTTGTAAATTTAGTTTTACTGACAAACGACACTCCCGCAATTGATGGAAGATGATGGGAGATGCGCAGAGACTCCTGCAAAACTCGAAAACTTCCTGAAGACTTTCCGTTTTTACGACTGTGACAATCGTGTAAGCCTTAGCACTAGACGACTGCAATGACGTTCGGGCTTTCCTTGACCGGTGCGCCGCCCACGGTCTGATGCAACCACTTTTTTGCCTTTAACCCTTTCGTGCACCAATACTGACAACCTGTAACCTGATAACATGTCCCTGAAAGTGTTAAAATGGGGGGAGCGTCGGAGTTTGACAGTACATTCTAAACCAGAGGTGTCAAACATACGGCCCGCGGGCCGGAACCGGCCCCCAAGGAGGTTCGATCCGGCCCGCGGGATAATTTAAATGTGGGGAAAAATGCGTTAAAGACACAGAATGAATATTTTAAATAAAATGCAATTCTGAATTATCCACTAAGGGGCACACTGTTTTGATCACAGTAGAAGACAACATTGTTTTGATCGGGGAAGAAAACAGCAGTCTCAGTCTGTCACCGAGATAGACCCAACGCAGCAAATGATATGAAAGCACCAATCAATGCTTCTTGAGACCAAAACAAAGGAAAGAGATGAGATTTTGGTGATTCATAGCACAGTGTGGTATCATGTTAATGGTTCGGCCCACTTGACATCTATCGAGTCCGTATGCGGCCCACAATGTGAAATGAGTTTGACACCCCTGTTCTAAACTGTTTAGAAACCATTCATGCACACTACAGAGACAATGGAAGGAACATTTATAATCAAATATTTAAATTTATTATTGGGTCGGCACGGTATTCAACTGGTTAGCACGTCGGCCTCCCAGTGCATAGGTGCAGGGTTCGATTCCGCCTCTGTCCTTCCTGTGTGGAGTTTGCATGTTCTCCCCGTGCCTGTGTGGGTTTTCTCCGGATACGCCGGTTTCCTCCCACATTCTAAAAACATGCTTGGCAGGTTGGTTGAACACTCTAAATTGTCACTGGGAGTGACTGTGAGCACGAATGGTTGTTCGTCTCTATGTGCCCTTGTGATTGGCTGACAACGAGTTCGGGGTGTACCCCGCCTACTGCCCGAAGGCAGCTTGGATAGGCTCCTGCATGCCCAAGACCCTTGTGAGGATAAGCGGATTAGAAAATAATGGGTGGATGAATTTTGTATTGATAGAGCCAATGGGGTGGCAGGTGGGATTGCAAAACCTTTGGTTGGGGTGACGTTTGCCACCCCTTGCCACCCTGTAAAACACGATTAGATTTACTAGCTCACATTCCCATGCATGCTTCCACACCAGAGCAACTACAGGATGCCCTCCAGTGACAAGTCTCCCATCAGTGTCAGTGCCCAGCAGTACACCGGCCTCTTTTGTCTTCCCTCAGTTGCTTCCACGTCAACACCTTCAAACCTCTCTAAGGTCGCACTGTGAGGAGGGAGGTAATTCTCCCCTCCCGCACGATTCCACTTGTGGCAAACGTGATCGATTCAATCAAAACTATTTTTAGCGTTCACTCCATCCTCCGTCGTAGCACCCTCCAGGGCTCGGTCTCTGCAACCTTTGGACCACTGGATGGTGATAAAGTAGACTCATGACATGACTTTCCGCACACAGTTATGAGTCACACTAGCACTGCAGCAGGGTTAATGTTTTTTTTTTTTTCGCTTTTGGAGTTTGAGCCACGAGAAGAGGAAAGGTATATGATGTAATTCCAGGAGAATAAAGTAACTTGGTGCAAAAGCTTTTGAATATAGTGATGTACAAGTGTTGGTCTAACTTTTTAATAGAATATCCAACACCCTTGAAGTTATACAATTCAAGATACATTTTGAAGGTAGAATAAAGCTCCAAAACTGTGGAAAACCACGGCGAGAGTTGTAACTTGAGTTTTGTGAAAGTTTGGATCGTTAATGGGTGCGCTCTTATAATACGTTGCCTGGGTTCCCGTTCAACTCCCACGAAAGATAAAATTGAAGGTTAAATATAGCGGAACCAATAATATATGATCTTTATGCCACTTCAATATTTAAATGCCTCAAAGACCAAACGATTAACTACGTTGCGCATTGCTAAAAATATAATGTTGAAGGTGTTACATTTTCATCCCTCCATTTTCCATAATGCTTTTCCTCATTAGGGACACGAGTGAGCTGGAGCGTGTCCCAGCTGACTCTGGGCAAGGGGTAGAGTATGCCCTGGACTGGTCGCCAGCCAATGACAAGTAAAAAAATAAAACAACAACAACAACAACTTCGCTGAGTGGTCATCTTCTATCTGATAGTGAAGTGTTCCAAGTCTATGAAGCCCCACTTTGGTGATCAAAAATGATTCACTGCTCGATAAAAGGCTACTTAGTAATTCAAACACATACAATCTATTAAAACGCTCATGTGCCGTATATTGCAGGTGTTATGTCGTCGAAAGAGGTGGGGTACACCCAGGACTGGATGCCAGTCAATCACATGACACATATGGACATACAACCATTAACGCTCACATTCATGCCTTTGGACAATTTACACTTCAGTTCTGCGACAAAGGGAAGTGGTCTTCAAAATTCAGATATTTTCCTATTTTTTTCAAACATGAGATGCCTTGATGAAATGACATTTAGTGAAATCTCCTGAAACGTAATTCTCATAAAGTAAGTATTATTATGTCAAACATCTATATCGGGACAGTGTCGGTACATGTATGAGTACTCCAATTTTTAGCTCTACAACCTCCTGTACTTATCAATCTGCATCGTTCAATTCTTTAAAAAAAAAGGGCAAACTATTAATTTAGTCTTTTCCTAAAAAGAAAAAAAAAAGATGGCATACATTGTAAAATGTTTATAGTCTTTTATTTGAAAATCTGTCATTTATTGAAGAAGTTACTGTGAGCTGTTTGCAGTTATTAAATTGGTTTCTGTTTAGACCAAAGATAATTTAGTTTCAAGTTTTGCATTTTGGTCCCTTCCTCTGATCGACTGTCGACCTGAAAATCCAAATACTTCCTGAATTATTTTTGGAGCGCCCCAAATGACTCATTTCATTGATGTGGATGTATTTGCATGTCCAATCAAATTTCTGCACGTGAAATGACCCCTTGCTCTTTGGAAATAAAATCTTAAGGGTGTTTAAGAAACATCCTTGTTGCTATTTGATTTGCATGCGTCTAAATACGTAAACAGCAGTGTCACGTCCTGCGTGTGTGCTGCACCTCATTATATCGACTTGTGGGGAAGCTTTAATGAGGGGGAGATTGCCACAGAGTGCCGATGTGTGTGTGTGTGTGTGTGTGTGTGTGTGTGTGTGTGTGTGTGTGTGTGTGTGTGTGTGTGTTTCTGTGTGTGTGTTTCTGTGAGTGACTCCATGTTAGCCTTGCAAACGTCTTGTTAAATTAGGCTGCTGCGACCGAGTTGATGAGGCCTCAGCTGTTGGAGAGGAACCTGCCTGGATGTATGCGTATCGGTGACGAGCTGCAGACCAACTCGTTGAAACATATCCTCTGTCCTTGTCTGCCTCCAACTCATTTTTGGCTAAAATGAAAATCGGACCAGATTTGAGCATTTTCCCAACCCTTGCAATCAAAGTCAGCAAATGCTTGATCTTTGTAAGTCTCTCGAAAACGATCATGAGCGATTACGCTGTGCTGTGGGGTGTGTTAAGAGTTGATTTTTTTCCTCCCCCCGAGCTGCTCATGAAATGTGTCAAAAGTTTCTGATTGCAATATGTGTGCTGTGTTTGGTCTTTCTGAGTACACCACACACATAAAAGCAGTAAGAACACACATGATGATTCCTTTTTTTTCCCCTTGTCATTTGTGGGATCTCTTACCTTTTAAAAATTGGTTCGGAGGATAAAGTGCCTATGTCTGTATTCTACAGTCTGTCGAAGAAAGGACATGACAATTGATTGACGGTAAAGAATTTGACGTTAGAGCATGAAAATTGAGTGTACCCATCAGAGACCGACATAATAGTAAGCTATTGTGAAGCTGCGCTACATCCGCTCGAGGGTACAATTCCACCGGGTAGCTCCTCAAAAGAACCTTAGCATGGAAAAAAACCCCCAAAAAAAAACAAAACAAAAGAGAATTAAAATAGTGTTATGCTTCCCTGCACCCAAACGGTCTGAACAGTACCAACATTAGTATACACATGCTTTCTGCTACACTTGAAGTATTGCATGATAGCATTGGGGAAGATGCTACTTTAACTTAACAAGTTTTAATCGTAAGCATGTAATAATGCTCAATAAGTCTTCTCAAAGGCCACTTTAGCAACAGAAACGGCTGCTGATGAAAACTTGTCCAATACATTGAACCCGACTGCCATTTTTAAGTGACAGAACAGTCTTGTTTTGGTGCTACAGTAATTCCATTTTTTTTTAACCGGCGCTAAATGTCCATACATTCAACATCTTAAAGAGACGTTCCCATGTTGATACGATAGCAGCCATAGAAGACAAAATAATGAGCATATCAATGATCACGTTGTTCATTTCCATTCTCAGCGCTGAAAATTTGATGTATATTTATTTTTTTCAAATGGTCCAAGTGCTACGCCACACCACATGCAAGCTACGGTTTACCCACTGAAGTTGAATCAGAGGCAGATGCTCTGGTTGCCTTCACTTCAAATTTAGAGGATGAACCGCAGCTTGTGTGTCACACTAATGACTTGGATGGCTGAGAATCAACACAGACAACCCGTGCTTCATGAAAGTCTGGGTTTTTTTAACGTGGAAAACAAATGGAAAAAAAGGCAACGTCTTGCCTTGCATCGAACTGTTCTGCTGAGTCGCACACTTGCGCAGCAGCCGCACACATTCGGGACGAACGAAATGACATGGGCGTTGGAAAAAGGTTTAGCGGCATGATTTTGGAAGACAAAGTGAGTTTGTTGGGACACACATGCTGCAGTAATCTCCACAGTGAAATGGAGGCTAGCTCACTTGCGGCCCTCTTCGCCCTGCATTCAAATACATTATTATTATTATTCTTAATAATATTACAATAGAGTGCTATAAAATAAGGGGTTGGAGGGATTTACCTTACTGGAAGTCTTTTTTGGTTTCCTATTTTTTTTTTGTGTGTGTCATAAGGTTTCAAAAGGTATACACAGATACACATGATAAATAAGCACAGTCTATACATTTGAGAATCAACAATATGCGATCCCATATGACATGTATCATTTTAGCAAAAAAATGTAGATCACTTTTGTTGAGACACACAAAAAGCCTTGGATGCAGGTGTTAGTGCATAGGTGCCTGCAGACAAAATGAGTATTTGAGTATTGACCTGCCCTCTCCTGTCAAGAAATGACAGTCCTTTAAATAGAGATCATTTTCACACCCTCCTCGATTAACATATTACTTAAATATACCTCTATCTATATACATGACGTAAATAAGAATAGGACAAAGCATAAAAGATTGTTACCTGGTCAAGTGTCTATTAAATCACAGCGAGTTTAAGGTAAAATAAAAAGCGGAACACAGTGACATCTGATCAAAGAAAATGAAAGCAACCCCACGTGAGATAACGTTTGTATGCGTTTCAGTCTGGAGGAGCACAGGAGGGTGTGATCAATCCTCACAAATTGGAAGGAAGCTTTGAGCGGACTGCTTGAGTTTCGAGATCTGACGAGTAGGCAGAGGAGCCCCTCCGGAGCGATGGGGACGGCGAGGCTACGACAGAGTGAGTCTGATGGGGGTGGCCCGGAGAAAGCTGAATTGGAGGAGTCAAATGACCGGGAACCGAGCTACAGGTTTTGGATTTGAGAGTGGGTGAGGAGAAAGGTGAGGGGTAATAACCAGTTTCCACAGAGGAGCAAGCAGTTTGGTACCCTAAGGCCTGGGCCACCTCCTGGGGAAGAGATGAATGCGAGCTAGATAGCAGCTTTAGATCCTCAGAAAAACGACCAGGCTGTGTATCTCTTCCTGCGGTGTGTGTCTGGACCGAAGGATGTGAAGGAAGAGAGGACTGAGGCATGAGCAGGGAACTGTGGGATCCTGTGGCACTGGATGGGTCGCTGAAGTGGAAAGTCCTGCTTGTCACCGGGCTTTGAATAGTTGGGCTCGGTGCCACCGGAGTAAGGCATGGCGAGACGTTGGCTGAACCGTACTGGGCCAGGGAAGCCAAGGCAGACCTCTCCAAAGACAACTGGTGTGGAAGATATCCGGACTGGAGACTTGCCAGGCTAAAATGCCCAAGCGATGACGGTGAACCCTCGCTGGGCTGCTGGCCATTATCCCCTTTGCTTGAAGAAGAGAAGCCGTGTGGTGGGGAGTGGAGGAGGTTCAAGCCACTTGTAGTCCTGCCCCCTCCAGCAAATTGTTGCAAGGGGGTCAGTTGAGGAGGCTTGGGGGGTGGCTGATTGTAGAGAAGCTGTCCTGGCATGGGGCTGGAAGAGCCAGTAGATATTGGGCTCTGACAGCGTGTAGAAGAAATAAGTCCCTCTGTGGTGCCACCTGAAGCCCCCCCTGAAGGACCAGTTACTGCATGGCCCCCTACTGCGCCCTCTGTTGTCCTGCTGTTATGTGCAGCAATCCCTCCTCCCCCTGTCCCACTTGGACCTACCTCGATGTAGCTCGCTGCAGCTCCACTGGAAGCCCTTCCCAGAGATCCTCCTCCAAGAGTTGATATTAGACAGTCACTCGAAATGCCAATAAGGGAACCCACAGCTACTCCTCCGTTCGCTCCTCCGGAAACCTTTGATCCAAAAGAGGGTCGCCCGAGCGATCCGCTATTGGTCACTGCTACACTTAATTTTTCATAAGTCCCACCTACTGAGCCACGGGAAGTCCTCCCTAATGACCCTGCGGCAGTTGTCGAGACCAGTAAATCTCCAGAGGTCTCTCCTGCTGTCCCAACTGAAGCCCTCCCTAATGATCCTCCAGTGGTGGTTGATAACATTGATTCTAGAGAGGTCCCTTCGAATGAACCGCCAGAAGCCCTTCCTATGAATAATTCGCCAGAAGCCCTTCCTAGTGATGCAAGTGAGACCCCTCCCAAAGATCTTCTGGCTGGATCTGATACTGACACACAGGTAACACCGCCTGAGACCCCTGCTGCTGTTCTGCCACAAGCACCACCTGTTGATCCTTCAGAAACCCCTCCCGGTGATTCCCCTGAGATACCCCCCACTGATCCACCGGGAGCTGCTCCCAATCTGAAGGGTTTCAGCGTACTCGCTTCCGTCGTTGTGGCTGTAAAATCCTCACCGGCCCATCCACCGTCACCTCCGCTCGCCCCTTCCAAAGACCCTCCGACTTCTCCACTCAGAGGCCAGTCTCCTGCACCACCGCAGGCGCCGACTGCACTTCCGCTTATTCCCGACCCTGTGCTTCCACCCGTCGATGTTTGGTGGAACAAATTGGATAAAGGCGGGGTGGTGGAGCGAAAAGGCTGCTGATGCTGTGGTTGTGAGTGCAGCTGGGCCAAACTCGATGAGGGCGAACTGGATGATGAGTACGGTTTGCGAGGAAGCGCAGAGGAGCCGCTCACATTAAACCCTGACTTGTTCTCATTCAGTCCATGGTGGCCTCCACTACCTGAACCCTGTTGGCTAGAGCTAGTTGCCCCCGAACCTGATTCTACATGCTGAGCCTGAAAAGAGGCCAGTAAGGACATGTCCACACCGGTACGCCGTTTCGAAGGTGTGCTGACAGGAGAATCCCCAGCAGACCCAGGAGCTGGCGAAGACGGCCCAAAAGTGTGAAACTTCTTTTGCCGACTGGGGGGATCCTTCAGGGACCCAAGCACTGAAACCGGAGGCCTGAAGAGAGTCGGTGGAAGGTGGGGATGGTGTGTGAGAGCGATTGCGACCGAAGTGGTGGCGGCGGCCGCCTGGAGAGGCGCCTGGATTAGTGGGGCCCAGATGACAGGTGTGGGCGAAGGTGGTGTCTGGGGAGGGGCGTTCTGCAGAAGGTGGGCACAGTGGGCCATGTCCCTGTCGTGCTGCACAATTTGTTGGATGATTTCATTCTCCTGGTAGTTGAGGACACCCGAGCTGAGGTCATGCTGCACCTTATGCTGCAGGATGGAATTTTTCTTGCCTATCAACGCATACAGAGAAACAGACACACAAACAGACAGCGACAGGGGAGAAAGAAAGGGAGAGGGAAAAAACAAGAATGAGCATATCTTCAGCAGATAGTGCTCAGCTGACATTTTTTTTTTTTTTTAATGTACTCGAGCGACAACCTTATTTTACAGCATCCCTCGCCTGTGGAAGCTAGCACAAAAAGGGTACAGAGGAATCACAGCAAAATGCTCAAGAAAGAGATAATGAGATTGCAGAATGCAACGGGGAAGACAAACAGAGTGGAGACAAAGAGAAACAGCAATAAAGACAGGTGGGATAGAAACCACCCAGAAACGAGGAAGCATGACAGCCTCAAACAGGAGTCGGTTTATGTCTCAGTAGCTCTGACTGTGCGATTCCATAGACAAACAAACCCTTATGCAAGTGGATGCATATTCATTTGGGTGGCTTTTGGACCAAAAAAGAAGAAATCTAAAATCAAACTAACTGACTGACTGAATGAATGAATATATCTGTCATGGGGATCATCATGAGTAAAGTGGAGTAAACAAATAAATAAAGAAACAAATCCTGATAAGGTCATTCAAATTCGAATATTATCTTCCGTGGGCAATTCGGTAAATACGCGAATAAATGCAATTATTTCATTATTTTTCCATTTATACACATTTCAACATGTCAATTCATCAAGATATAATATGATATATTACATTTTTGTCAGGTAACATAAAAATCAACACTGTCACAGTTGATTTGTTTGGGACCAACAGGTGGCTCTGTTGGGCTCCTCCTACAGCGGCACACCTGTTGGTCATCATGTCATTAGTAGGCTTTCTGTTAAAAGGACTCCCGACCACTTGGTGTCGGGTCATTGTGTCTGTTGCTTCTGTCGGTTTGTGTTTGTCAAGTCATATTTTTTGCTTCTGCCATGGGTTTTGTTGTTACTTTGAATTCTTGTTGTTTTCAGGACTTTGCTTGTTTGGGATTTGGTTTTCTCAGTGTTTGATTAATACATTTTGTCAAGTTCACCCTGCTCCTCCCTCTTGCCTGCTTTTTGGGGTCCTCCACCACCATCTTTAGTGACAAACAAAAAGCATAGTAGGGCAGCAACACTACCGTAATTGACTTTTTTTTTTTTAAATCCTAAAATTCTTGACAATGACATGACCTTTCAATGTTCCAAAAATATACCTCAACCCCCCCAAAATGAGAAGACAACAAATGTTTCTTGTTATATATCGTGATTTACCGCATGTGATGATTTCAGGGTTTAAGGATGTTTTTTACAGCAGCTGTTCTGAGGTTTTACTTGATTTGGAATTGTTATTGGCTTGTCAACACCGCTCTCAAAGTCAAGTCTGTCAAGGACTGCCAAGGTCAAACAGACTAGATGACTCCACCCTCCCTCAGAAACTGCACAAAGCCCTGACCTCTAAGTCCATTAGCTGTAATCGAGCGGTGACAGGGTCAATTCGTAGGCCTGCCATTCTCAATTCCAGCCTGAATAACCCCAAGATATTCCAAATGCAATTAGATGCAGAACAAGCCGTCCGTTATGACTGGTTGCTATATGCGGCTGGAGCGCTTCCTCCGAGGACAACCCCCAATCCACCTGCTTGCTAATCGCTCGCAAAACCTCTAATCAGATTGTGCAAGTCCATCAAGTAAGTCATTAATTTGTGCGTCAGCGCTATACGGTGCGCCGGTGACTTTATTAAGGGAGAGAGGGACGTACAGGCAGGATAAAGGGCTGTACACAGGAGACCATCTCGAAGATCACTATCAGCCCGCCGTATATTTTCAAGGCAGCCATTTGCGACAAAGAGTCTCCCCCGCCTATAAGCAATGTCTCTATCCTCCCTGCTAAACATAGCCGAGGATAAAAACCGAGCAGGCGAGTGACGGCTGAGTGATGATACGGACGTGCCTCTCATTGTGAATATTTTATTTGCGCAGGGCTTTGAGTAGACTGATGGATATGCTGAGAATATCAATTGTCTGCAATGTGGAGCAAACGGGGAACTCAAAAGCTTTGACCGAAGTTTTCAACGGCTTGGCCGAGTGCTCAAACGTGATGTTGGCTCAACAATTTCCACAAAAGGGGATGGCAGGGTGGAGAAGTCGCTGACGGAGGTCTTATTAAATTAAAATTTTGCTCCCTGTGCAGGTCAAAGTAAAGTCTGTTAGTTTTTTATTTTGTTATGTGCTCTCTGTTATGTAGAAGAGTATTTAATTGTAATGCTCGTCACTATAAATTGCTGACATATAGTCGAACAAAGATACATTATTTGGAGTAAATATATAATCAATTTTTTTGAACCGTTGTGTGCAATTGGATAATTTCCCATGGCAGACTTGATGATTGCTTATGGTACACGGGGCCATCACTGTCGTCAACCATCATTCATGAAAATGAGAAGGAGAAAACACTACCAAGAGCTGGACTGATTTTATAAATGTAACATATTGTATTTTAGTTCTTCTTTCTCGATATCATTATTTATTCACTTGTTTAGTTAAATATAGCCTTAAAAGGAATCAGAATTTAGTCCATTAAAATGATCCAAATGTACTGTATGTATATAACAATATGTACTTTTATAAATGTGAAAACTTTGTCCCCAATAGTCTCCTTGTACTCAATACAGTAAATTAAGGCTCGATCGGGATTTGTGTGTTAGGTTTAGGGTTGGTGGAAATGTGGACATAAGAGACAAATCCTTACCAATCCTGTCCAGTCTGTCCAAGGCAACTGTCTCAAAGGCCCGTCGCATCATGGGATACTCCTCCAGGACCTCGTTGAAGTTGTCCACCGACAGCGAGTAGAGACGACAGTACGTGTCGGCTCGCACGCTGGCCGTACGTCTGCCGCGAGTCAACAAACAAATCTCTGCAATGAACCCAAACAAAACAAACAAAAAGACATTTGTGATTTCATTGGTATCCCATCATTAGCCGTTAATATGCTATGGCCCCGGCCACACCAAGCCACGTGGTCAAACGTGAGTGAACTAGACAAAAAAAAAAAAATCGCTGATGTGACTGTTTCTGTCAGTTTTTCGGGCAGGCCCACGTGGGTCCAGTCTCTCCCTCATCGGTGACAGCCATTCGGCATCGAGAACGTAATTTCCACATCACACACTGCCAAATTGTGTAAAATGTAAATGAAAGCAACACACACATACCACACACATACACAGACATGCACAGCATGGTGATTGGTGAAATAAAAACAATACGAGACACATAATTGAAGTCTGTGGGACTGAAAGGTATAAAACAGTTTTGTTTTTTTCAGTATTTTGGTTGTGTGTAAGTTGCACAACTTACACACAACCAGGACTTAGACGCAGGACCAGTAACTCCGTTCTCAATGCTGTTTGGCTGTCACTGACAACTTGGACAAACTGAGTGGACCTAAAATACTGACAGCAGCTGACTGATGGACTCACACGTGCCCTCCTTTGTTACTGCATTAATTTTTTTTAACAGGCAAAAAACGTGATTTTTTTTTTCCAGTGTAAAGAGCTCTCTTGCCTAAAAATTACCATTCAAGGACGACACAAAGCTACTGAACAGCAAACCAACATCAAGTACTAGAACTGATTTTGTGCTTTTTTTTTTAAATTTATTATTATTTTTTTTTTTTTATTTTTTTTACAAGAATCAACTCACAAAAAAATGTAATATTATTCAACAACTGTTTGTCATGCATGCCATTCCAAATCTGCAAAAAATTATTCGTCCTACTCATGTAGTAGTAGTACGGGGCAGTAAACAAGCCTGTCATGATTCGGTTTGGGACCAACAGGTGGCACTGTAGGGCTCTCCCTGCAGCTGCACACCTGTTGGTCATTATGTAATTAGTGTTTTAAAAAGACTCCCAGCCCGAACACTCGGTGTCGGGTCATTGTTGCTTTTTGCTGCTGTCATGTTTGTTTGTCAGTCATGTTTAGGTCATGTTTAGGTCATGTTTTTGTTATTGATAGTTTTGAGCTTCAGTCATGGTTTTTGTTTGATACTTTGGACTTTGTTTGTTTAGGATTTAGTTTTCTGTGTTTTATCAATACACTTCTTCAAATACACCCTGCTCCTCCCTCCTGCCTGCTTTTTGGGGTCCACCACCACCTCGCAACCGTGACAAAGCCAGTGCAAGTGCAACTAAACCATGTCTGCTACCTAGTGGTGAATAGTATATTACAGCTCAAAACTAACACAAGCGCGCACACACACACACACACACACACACACACACACATTCCAATGAGTTTTGGAATGGTCATTATAGCATTGCTAAAATAACACATTTTGCGACTTTTACACACTACTGTAATGTATGACCATCAATCTATAGCATTCTCATTCATGACGGTTGCGGGGGAGCTCATCTGGCTTGGACGGACAGGTGGGGTGCACCCTAAATTGGTCGGCAGTCAATTGCACATAGATAAACATTTACACTCATATTCAAACCACAGCTTCCCTTAAATAGTGAGATCTGTCAGATGTCATCTGCCATAGCTACTCAAGAAACTAATGGTCCATTTAACAGGTTTGCACTCAGTTTGCACATCTGCCTATACAGTGTGCAATTACATGTATGCATGTGTCTGTGTGCGTGTGTGTGTGTGTGTGTGTGTGTGTGTGTGCTGCTGTCTGCACAGAATGAGTATGCATGCATGATCGCGAGCCGCTGTCGCATGTTTTATTCATGAGAGCTTTGCAGTGTAAGTGGCGGTGATAATAGAGGCTATATATTCTATATATATGCATATGGAGATATGAATGCACCTACGAGGATGCCGTAGATGCTAACTTTTGGGTTATTTCATTGTATTTGGTGTGTGTGTGTGTGGGTGTGTGTCCATTTCATCCAATATCTCTTTAGCTTCTCCTGCTATCCCACTCTCTGTTTCTCAGAAAGCCATTTCCCGTTTATCCCCTTCATATTCCGTATGTTGGCAAACACACCTCCCACACGGATTTCTGGTGCGCACGAGGCCACGTCTCTTTTAATCAATAAAAACATTTGCAACGCCGGCTGCTGTTTACGTTTGGCTGCGAGGGTATGATGGTGGCGCGTGAGAATGCGGGCGCGAGGTGAAGCACAATGCTGAGGCTGCGTTAAAGGCTGCTAACAATCAGGGCCCATCACATCAATGCTCTTCACCGCCACGACCCATTTTGCTGGGGAAAAAGGCCGTAGGCTTCTCGCTTTAACTTTCTCACCTGCGTCACTTCTTATCTAGAGTAATTTGATTATTTACAGTGGTTAGCAAGTCTGCCTCACAGTGTCTGATGTTTGAGATGTGGGGAGGCAAAGCTAAAGTAAGAACTGCTTAAGAAGCAGCCATTTCATAGTAACTCCAGTGTGTGCATTTTTGTTAGGGTTGGAGCTCGAATTCAATTTTCATGGAGAAGAGAACCATATTTGGTAAAGACAACAGCACTTTGTATACAGCGATGGTTGTTTTAAAGTGCTTAATATATACAGTTGAGTTGAGTTGAGAATGGGTTCAAATTGGAACTCTCAACTCAACTCAACTGGAACTGGAACTCAACACTATTAGAGAGTAGAACAGGAAATGTCCTGAACACTCAGCTCAGATGAATTCATTTCTTAAGCTTTCATGATTGAAAAGTTTCTGATATTGGCTGTTACCATTTCCAGCTGGGAAAGGCTCCAGCTCCCCTGTAAGTCTCACGAGGACAACTGCAATAGAAAATGGGTGGACAGTGTCGAAAAACACTAAAAAAGAAATGTTTGGTGGTACGTCTTGATCATAATGTACAGAATCCTAAATTCTAATGGAGTGCAAAGTAGTTTTGAGAATATGCGATGGGCAGGGAAGGCAGAATGTGAGTGAGGAACATCAAGTGCAGATGAAAAGAGGAGATGGCTGAGCAGAACATGGCCAAGTGGAGAAGACAGCTGTGAATAGGCGAGTATAAAAATACCCGTGTGTGTGTGTGTGTGTGTGTGTGTGTGTGTGTGTGTGTGTGTGTGTGTGTGCGCGTGCACTGTAAGTGGTTGCTAGCGGGGCAGCCCTGGCTGTAGTTGCGCCGGCAGCGCTCCGGTAATCCCCTCTGGAGAGGAGCACCGCAGCGCTGTATTAAATCCTCTTGTCCTGTGGCTTTCTGGATGAAGCCGGCGGGGCAAAGATGAGCTGTTAGGGATGCAGGCTGTCAGCCCTCCGGCCTCGTGGACGTGTCTTTGCACACAAGTCAAGCTCACACACTTGGCGGGACCGGACGAGAGCGCGGCGAAGAAAGAATTATCTGCGGTTGCGTTAGGAGCCACAGCAAACCCTCTCAAGGCGAAACAATAAGATACCTTGGAGCAAGACTAATATCCTGAAACAGGGTCTTGAATAAGAGAGACTGCAAAATAGGATGAAGCTAACATGCAATAAATACAAAAGGGCAACAGTAGAAACTTGAAAAGTTTTCCGGTGTCAGACTGTCATCATCAAAAAACAACAAAAAAAAACCAAAAAAACACATGCAGGTCGGTCAGTGATTGGTTGCCTAGATTGATGAGTCATCTCAATAATATATAACACTGTCATCAAACTACAAACAAATTCAAATGACATCATAGAGGAGGCATTAGAAGATATTCAAATCTAATCTAAACAGGTAAAAAAAGATTAAGATGTTGCATGTTGGTACACACACACACACATATATATATATATATACCTGTATATGCGTGTGCCACTGCTAATTTACAAATGTATCTTCTTGTGTCAACTGTTCTTGATCAGTCAGATCAAAAAAACAAATAAAAATGCAAAAATGACTGCAGCGTTCACCTCTCCGTGGCTTCTGCGGACGTTTTTATGCGTTACAATCATTCGATTTATGAATGGAGCTGCTCCTGCATGCTTACTCACACGCTTACTTGTGACTCATCGCAACGCTCCCAAAATAGGCACAAGGACCGATTCAATGCCGCTGCCTGCGTTTTGCCAGTCGCGCTATCAAAACCTAAGTCCGTTGTCTTCTTTTTCCATCCTCATCTACAATCGTACATTTCTGTGCTGTCTGGAGCAACAATGAGATGATTCGTAACCAGCTGCCGACTGTCATTAGGGGCTGCGACAGATCCAGTGAACACCACACCAGTCGCAATACAAGATAACCGGCTGTAGACATCTCATTACATGTGATATCGTCCAATGAGAAGCAGCGTTTAGAGAGTGGGGGTCGGACGGGTGGGGGTGGAGGGGGGCATTCTCCGCAAATGAGGGGGAAAATGAATGTGGCTTTGCAATGAATTTTCCCATCGTGTCTGCTGGTGTATCTGGCCTGGCGGAGATATTCGCCCGCCAACGTGTCTGGCGAGAGGCCAATCTTTTTCTTCCACACTTATGAGACAAAGCATTCATCAAAATTGAATGACACCAAGGAAAATTGGATCTTGCTCGATGAAAAAATAACAAGAAGAGGAGCAGAGACAGAATGTTCTCTGACCTTGGTGAGAGCACGCCAAGGTCGAAGCTACCCATTAGTGTCTACACCAGCACTTAAACACCGGTGTGACAAGCGGGAGCGATAGAGTATGAATGGGCTCTATCAGTGGCCACGGTGTTGTTTTAGTGAACTACAGATGGAGGGTGAGGCATCGTTTAGGAGGAAGGCCATTATTTTGGGTATATTAAGATTCGGAATGTATCACAACTCAAGTGAAAAAGGACTGGAGGTCAAAATTAAATAGGATTTAACGACAGGAATAAGGATCAAGCTCTGCCACAAGGAGTTGTTGACATCCATCCAAGATGGTGGCAAAACACTTTTTTAAATGACAAAGTGCTTTGGCCTGAGGACAAAGCTGTGAATTTTCTAC
This sequence comes from Hippocampus comes, assembly GCF_001891065.2. Taxonomy (NCBI): domain Eukaryota; kingdom Metazoa; phylum Chordata; class Actinopteri; order Syngnathiformes; family Syngnathidae; genus Hippocampus; species Hippocampus comes. Next base: position 3,758,340 of record NW_017805135.1, read on the forward strand.
TTGACAGTGAATACTGGAGCATAATCGAGAAATAGGCGAATTTGCGAATGCCAAACTATGTATATGCCGGAGTTCATTGCATATTATAGAAAAGGAGAGCAAAGTGGTCGAGTGGTTTGCACATCTGCCTTATTCTGCAATGCAATGTCCGCATAGCTCCACGCGGCATGATTTCCGGGACATCATTTCAGCAACCACGCACCTCTGTGTGGTGCCCGCATTGCCCAAATTGTCCACACCGCACACCAAAAATTTTGTGCGAAAAAACATGGCCGCCCGGTGGACAACTGGTTGGCGCGTCGACCTCACAGTGCGGAGGTACCAGGTTCCAGTCCAGCTCCGGCCTTCCTATGTGGAGTTTGCATGTTCTCCCCGGGCCTGCGTGGGTTTTCTCTGGGTACTCCGGTTTCCTCCCACAATCCAAAAACATGCGTGGCAGGCTGACTGAACACTCCAAATTGTCCCTCAGTGTGAGTGTGAGCGCGGATGGTTGTTTGTCTATGTGTGCCCTGCGATTGGGTGGCAACCGGTTCAGGGTGTCCCCCGCCTACTGCCCGAAGACAGCTGGGATAGACTCCAGCACGCCGCCGACCCTTGTGAGGATAAAGCGGATCAGAAAATGGATGGATGGCTGGATGGTAGGAAACTGTTCACCCCCAACTGCTGCTGTCCGTGAAATGTATTGAATAAAATCGAAAAAAAAAATCCACATGTATTGGAGTGAAGTAGATGCTGCTCACATCTTCACATCTCCATCTGTTTGAGCGAAAAAATCTGGAACACTCAGGCCCAAATCCAACCCATTTTCCCTATTCTATTTGTATCTTTCTGTGAGGAAACAAGATCTTCATTTTCTCTTTTTCGCCTGAGAACCACTCAACTTACAAGATACTTGACGCTCAGTGTGTCATTCATAACAGGGCTACATGCTCTACGGACAAACAACGATCGCTCCGTCATTGTTTATCGACTTTCTCTTGACTGCATCCGCTTTGGAGGCAGGGCAGGAGAAAAAAAGCGCCGCAAAAGTTGGTCAATAAAGCTGTCTCTTCATGAGGTAACGCACTCGCCAGACAGGCTGAACCGATTCAGGATATACAACATACAGTACATGCTGTTTTTGCCCTTTTAGATACTCAAAGACAACAAAAATTCCTAAAGTATGCTCTTCTCTCCATTAAAAAAAAAAAAAAAAGTGAATATTCTTTTTTTGGTGTGGGGGTGGGGGGGGGTTACTACGTAAGCGTGGAACTGCCAATGTGGAATCAACATTTTAGACTGGCAAATACATTTGAACGTACTTTAAACACATGTGAACGTACTTGTAAGCTAAATGCTAAAATGTGTTCCTATAATGCCACTGGGTAATGATTTGCACATGCGCAAGTCAAGAAAATGCTATTATTTAGCATTTAGCCATAAATTGCATTGTACCATGATACCAAAAATGAAGTGAGTGACCATTGGTTGTTCGTAACTTTTATGATTCATTGGGAATGCCAAGATGGCGGACAGTCTGGGGCGATGCTCCTGCTGCTTTGGCGTTGTTTTCTATTCCCAGTGCTTGGGGCTATTCTGACTGGGTCTTTGCTGGTTATGACCACCGATCTTGATGAGTTTTTGAGGTGAGTTTTTTCACTCGTAGCTGAGGATAGCTTTCAGGGCCGAAAATGCAAATGAATGAATTTGTGAATAGCGAACTGGCAAACAGGTTCAGATTCTCTCTTTGCACCTGACACGCCATTCATGAGTAACACTTACAGACTTTTCAGTTTTGATTGATGGTGGTGTCCAATGGCAATCATGTCCAAATACCATTCATTATAAAGTAAAACAAAATACACAATAATTTCTAGTTCTCAATCTTTGTTTCCTTGTGGTAAAACAACAGCGTTTGGGGGCAGGGGGAATATTCCCATTTTGTGGAATCAATCCCTGACAATTCTTTTTTTCTGTAAAGGCACACTTTTGATCCAGCTCCTAAAACCTGCATCGTTCAGAAAAGCAAACATTGGCCTTTGAGTGCGTGCATTTTTGCCTCGGTGTGCACCGCAGCCATCTTCTGTGCCGACAGGGGTGCATGGATGTGAATTAATGAGCGAGTGCATGCGCGTGGGCCTGCTTGGACTGTGATAATGTGGCCGTTTCCAGCAGCTCTGCTCTGGTCTGGCAACGCTCACCTGGGCTCCAGCTCTCCCGCTTGTCAGCTCGCATCTGTCTCCTACACACTGTAACAGCCCCGCTCGACCTCCCGAGCCAGGCCAATGGACACACTCTCCGCCACCCCAGAAAAAAATCAAGCGTGGCAGCCTTCCTGATTTCCACGAATTGCAAGGTGACCAGATGTGTTTGTTTTAGAGGAACCTAAGAAATGTCATTTCAGTGGATATATATTCTTGGGCTACTTTTTCCTTAATATTCATCAATTTTCTTTTGAATTAAAACACAACTTAAATGACTTGGCTTTGCTTTTTGCAGGGAAAGTTACTTTATTAGTATTACGGCTGGGCGATAATTCAATATCAATATGTATCATGATAGACGTGATTAATATCAATCGAAAATCCATTCGATAAAATGTTCATTGGAAAAAAAAGTAAAATTTTGTTTCTTATTTTCAGAAAAAAACATAATTATTAATATTGACTAATATAGTAGATTATTATTGTGAAACTTTTTTTTTTTCATTTTTCAGCCCGGTTTATTTCATCTTTATATTGACCAGTTGATTTGACTTTTTCATAGTTGTGTTCACTTCTTATTAAAGAGTATCATATGCAAAAATAAAATGATCCTTCTTTTCAATAGTTCCAATAATTGAATAAAAATCTATCGAAAAATATGAAAACTTAATTCCATTAATTTCGCAAAACAAGTAGGGTGGTACTGTATATGCTACATGGTATATTTTGGTATTTGCTGGTCTCTCACATTGTCTTAAATTACTAACAAAGGGCACAGAAAACATCTTATCTAGGCACAAAAATACATCTATGACTTTGTAAAATCTGTATCAATGGTAATAAAGGATATGGGTAACTCTCTGTCGTGGAAATAAAGCAAAGCCACCATGCGAGAAAACACAAGGCCCAGGGCACCAAGGAATAACAGCAGGCACTCTGAACCCGATGAGTCAAAATTTGTAATATCTGGCTCCAGCAGAAGGCACTTTGCTTGCCGGAGGGCTGGAGAGCTACAAATAAGAGGCCATGGCCGAGCATGGTGGACAATCTTGGCAGGTCTCAAGCTGCTTTGCTAAAAAAAAAAAAAAAAAATTGGGGGAGCCTGGGCAGTGCAGACACGTCAAACAATAGCAGCATGGTAGTGTTTGATCGATTCACTTTGGAAGCCAACCATCAAGATGGAGTTTGACAGAAGTGGCTGCAAGCGGAGCACAGGACAAAGGAGGCCAGCAGCAGATGGTTTGGCCCCCGATGGCAACTGACCCTTTACTGAATCATGCTTGCCTCGCTGGTAAACTAATAAGTCACGTGGCTCCTTGCAATATAAACATGGACGTATACAACATGTTGACTAATCTACTATATATATATA
>NW_017805135.1:3761986-3789211 GCF_001891065.2 Hippocampus comes
TTTTATATCTTTGAACCATGGAGTTACTACAGTTACTGTTTCTTTTCCTGATGTGGAAAAGGGTCTTTAAAGGGACAAATCTGGATTAAGCAAGTGTTGAGGGCTGACCTCGACTCGAATTATCCCGCATACAATGACAATAAGGGCGATTCAGATTCAGATACTGGAAAGTAATGTTACTTTTGATACTTATTGATCACTAAATGCAAAATTCTCTTCACTGGAATTCCAGATTTGTCTTAGTAAGATAAAGAACAATTGTTGATGAGGAATAAAGAGGTCTATGGCACACTTGATGACTAACTCAAGGTATCCTTAGTCATTTTTAATATTGAAAGTCACAGAGAGATTCAGCAACACCTGCAACAAGACAGAGCCTGCAATATGAGAGGGTGAAGGTATTCAAATATTTGGCAACTTCTGTATTGGATTCTATTAGATTGCTGAGGTGTACCACATTTAAGGCAATGTTGCCGCTGAATAAATCATGCAAAGTTCATTGCTGGTGGAAGACTACATCTGGCCTCACTAACTAACTGGAAGAGGTCGGCCATATGTCAGCTTGAGAACTCTGCTCGCAACTCTGGGATTGAAGGCCTATTAGTTTCCTTACCTCTGCACGTCAGGAGAGATTACGTCACAGAGAACCCGTCACCGTGAGTAAAATCTAAAATGATGACACAGCCACACTCTCCATCACCACAAACTCAGGTCTGAGTCCATTTCCCATGATCTCCCACTGCAACCTAAAATTTGGGGTTTTAGCAGATCTACAAATAAGTCTCAAGAATGTTTGTCAAAAAACGAACAAAAAGTCCGCCGTTTTGTTTTGGAGCGGCCACTTTAAGGTCATTTTGGCCATTTCCAGGGGTCAAACTTTTTTTTTTTACCAAAATTTCAAGCAACTATACAAGACTTGACCCCAAAATAGAGTGTGTCCTTCAATAGTGCCCACTGTTTTCCCAATTCATAATAAATATATAAATATACATAGATGAGGCACCTATTCCTGCGACACAAGACAGATGGGTGGCTCCATTTTATTTCATTGTTTTTTGTGTGGGAGCTCCTCAGAGAGATGTTTTGAGTCCATTCATTTTCAACTTAAAATACAGAGTGGCAATATCCCATCACTTTTATGCATATATTGTATGGAGTGCATATGAGTTTGCGCCATTATGATTGAGTCTAGCTTAGTCTCCTCCACCCTCGCCATACGGCGCATGGCGACATGTCACGTTTTACCCCCAAAGGAAAAAGTAGGCGTCTTTGAGGTCCAATCAAAGGCAGCTCTTTGAGAGGCACTTCCGCCTGGCACAACACAAGGTCACCGAGCCCTGCACCCCACCATTGCCGCAGCCAACAAAGGATGAAGTATAACGTCACACAATAAGGTTCTTGGGCTGGCCGCCGAGACGGGCAGCGGTGGCGATGCTGTTCGGATAAGTGTTCCAATACTGAGAGCAGAGGAGAGGATGAGGGTAGAGGGTGCGTGGAGGAGGTGGGGGCGAGCGCATGTTGTCTTCCTGAGCCCAGAGCAGCATCCAGAGAGCAGGCTTGGCAGCGTTTCATGTGTCCCTCGGCATTAGCGCTGCAGTCACATTACATTTCCCCCTCTTGGTGGGATCGCTGGGTGCCCAAGCTGACGCTCCCGTCCAGGACATGTCGTGTCCACTTTAGACATTAAGGCTCTCCGGCTCAAGCTTATCCAGCAGCGCACAAAGTGGAGCAGACTGCTGAGTACATAATTGCGTAAATAATTCAGGGTCTCGATGAATGAATGACTTACGCTAACATGGCTTCGCTGACATGCTGATGTGCATTTTTGCACGGAGGTTCTCTGTAGCGTAAACCAAAAGGCCCTCTAACGCTTTTTGGCTTCAATTAAAAAAAAAAAGAAAAGGAAGCTCCACAACATCCAGGACACATAGTGAACAGTGGAGCCCTTAGGTCAAACAGAATCTTTACTGGTAACCCAATCGAAACACAATTTGTTGGCATTTCACCACATGATATAATAGAAATACCATTTCGAATATGTGGTAGCTTCACCTACGAGTGAATGTACTTTAGGTTTTTGAAGTTACGGTCCAAACTTTGAGTAAACACACCAACTACTTACAATAGAGGGATGGGTAAGTTGAATTGCAGAGTTTTGTGATTTGCAATTAACATATTTTTCCCCCTGGTGATAAGAAACTGCAAAGAAAAAATATGTTTTTTGCTGTGGTGAAAGAAAAACCACAAAAAAACAACAACAACATTGTATTTAAGGAAGGTGACAATAAGACAGAGTGTACAGTTTGGTGAAGATCCAAATTTTAATAACTCAGCCTTGGTGGGCGGTCTGCCCTCTCCTGAATGCCATTTTAGTTACTGTTCAATTCCCACTCGTTCAGATAGTGACAGTCACAGCGAAATGTGCGTGTGCCACATCCTCCCAGTGCTGATCCTGCCAATTAATTTCATGAATGACTAACCCATGTTTGGTAACAAACTCCCTGTGGCTTAGGGCTTACCTCAGTAGCCTTCCCGCCCCTCGCCCCTCATGCCCCCCACCCCCCATAGGAGTGGCACTGCCAGAAATAGACACACAATGTGGGAGTCAAAAGCATAAAAGTGTTGGGGGAGGAATGACTGCGGATATAAGACTTCAGATTGGAGCAAAGTGTGAGTGAGTTTGTGTTTCAGATAATGCATTTGAACCTTATCAGTGTGTCGTGTGCATTATACAGTGCAGTGTATGGACTATATATACTGTGTATAGACAAGTGTCATGACCTCGCTAATTATAAAACATCCAACATACAACCTTTAGTGAGTAACACACTATTACCAATAAGGTGCTTTTCTGAGGTAATATAGTAAGTGCGATGAGTATGCCTGACGACTGTGCGACAAATGATCGGATGTCCCTTGATGATGATCACGTGTGAGGTGCATTCAGAGTGTTTTTTTTTTCCCCCTTCCCCGACACACACTGAAAACAGTTGGGGCCAACGATCGTAATCTTGTTCAATATTTATAATCGCAAAGCCTCAAGTGTGTAGTCACCACATTGTTCGGAAGCAACTTGATGCAAAATAAAGGAGCAAGTGATTGGCTTTGACTGTTTGTATAACGTGTCTCGCACGTCATTCACGACAATAAAAAGACAAGGGCCATGTAATTTCCAGTAAAGCTAACAGTTAGCCTAGCCTCTTCTATTTCTTTGTGACTCTTTCATTCTTTTTATTTGCCCTGTGGTGCAATGTTGCTTCTCACAGGTCAGGCTTAGTACTACAGCAGCATTTTGGTGTGAGACGGAGGATTGTCAGAAGAGATATCGTTAAGTGTGTGGTGTGTTGGTCATCTCGGAGAAACCACACACCACAAGAGAAGATAAGAGCACACTGACTGTGTTTGTGCGGGTTCTATCGCAATTTGTTTTAGATGTTAAAAATTGTTCTGGGCGTACCCCACTTTAGGCTTTTCATCTTGGTGTCGGTGTTCATGCTGTAACACAGACGGATGCATTACCGAGATTAATGTTTGCAGAAACTATGGCGGCGCATCATTGCCTTGACTTTGAACTATAGCTTCGACGAGGACAAAGCGAAGGGAGAGAACATCGTTTGGCCTCACAAAGAGGCATGGCCATGTTTACTGAGAATGTTGATTAGGTTTTTTTTTTTTTCTGCATGTGCAGAGAAAGAAAGAGGGAGCGAGAGATTGCCTGCCATCTTTTCATTATTTCTCTGGAACCCCCCAGCGAGAGGGCACGCAGACGAACTTGAGCAGCCAAGGCGTAATTAAACTTCGCAAGCCGGGTCGCATGCGCCGATAAAAACGCCTCGCCGCCATTTCTCATTACTTAACAGCACCGGCTAAATGATACGCCGTCGCCGGGCAAATGAATCCATATTTGGTGAGGGCAAGATGGCGGTCGTGTCGCCCCGCACGCGTCAAGCGACTGCCACACATCATGTGACGCCCGATGAAGAAGTCGACTGACTTAAGGGTAAAATGACCTTGGCAAACTTTGAAATCCAGTAGATGGTGCTGTTTTTACGCTTTTTCCATGGCAATTGGTAATTGGTAAAGAATAGTGACCTGCGATTGGCTGGCAACCGGTTCAGGGTGTCCCCACCGACTGCCTGAAGACAGCGGGGATGGGCACCAGCACGCCCGTGACCCTTGTGAGGATAAGCGGTTCAGATTATGAATGGATGGATCAAGTAGTGAATCAACTGCAAAATGAATCCTTATAGTGGTGTTTATATCGTAATTTATTCGGGAATCCCTATTCCTGCTGACTCGCTGCCATTCAAACAGCAGGGCTTGAACGTGCACGTTGACGTTCCGTAGGTTTATCCCAAAAGGTAACAAAAATGTATTTATCTTCATGGTTTTGGTAAAAAAAAAAAAAAGATAATAAAAAATAAATAAATAACTATGTTTGCAAACACATGGACGGTTGAATGGATGAATGTAGCTACGGAAGACTCACTTTTTGAGTCATTTCAACAGTGGACAATTTAGAGACACGCGTTACAACCATAAATGGACGACAATGACGCAAATAAGAAAGTAGGTGCTGTATCTTTCCTACTATGTGGCTCAAGCCGTTTGTAGCTCCCGATCAAGCTGATTTTTCACTCAATTTTTTGTAGCAATGGCGATCTGAGATGTTCCACAATGTCTTCTTGATTTGTTTGAACAGTGGACAACACTTGGAAACGCACATTGTCACAATCTTGTCAGCTTTGACTTTGAGTGGCAGGCGATGAACAGTGTGTGACGGAACTTAAAAACGTATAAAAATCATACAATGTTTATCTCGCCATAGCGCTGTACACACTACAAAAGCTGCTCATATTTTGGTGACCGAGCAGACCTTCAAATGTGTACTGCTCTATTTAAGCCGCGGCACGATGCCGTTTATTCATCAGGATTTGTCCTACAATGAAGAGGCAGCTTGTGATGTGAATTGAATGGGGGGAAGAAGTCTTGCATAAACCATGAGGGCGAATTTTGAAGCGAGGTGACCATCACCAGCACAAAACACTCCACCGGAAGCTCAAAGGGAGTTCATATCGGCGAAATAATAGCCATTATTCAAAAAGCAGCCTGCTTACCACCAAAGTAGGAGCCGTCTGACAGCTTGGTCTCCTTGCTGCCTTTGGTTAGCACGCTGACCACGCCGTGCTGGATGAAGTACATCTTTTTGCCAATGGTGCCCTCTCGAATAATGTAGTCCCCGGGCTGGAACACTTCAAATTTGAGCTTGGTGAGCATGGAGGTGACAAAGTTGGGGTCGGCATTGGCAAACAGCGGCATGGAGGCCACCAGTTTCCGACAGTTAAAGTTGATGATTTCCTGCCAGACGGAGAAAAACAACAGTGGTTGACAAAAGGCAATGACCTGACACAACTTCACGAAGGAAAGGATATTAGAGGAAACAATGACATTTGTTTTTCCTTCCCTGAGATCCTCCATCACTGCCGGTGTGAAGGTAAAATGTCAGCAAATGTGAAGTGAACCGTGGGGAATGCCAAGCAGCGGGCGGGTTTATTTTCCATATGCCGGGTGTGCGCCATTATCCACGTCCCCAGACGCCGCCGGTTGCCATACCTCTCGGAGAGGCTCGTTCAGCTCCCCCAGGATGCTCTCCTCGTCGAACATCTTGCCCTGGTAGCGGTGCTCGTAGTAGTCGTGGATCCTCTGCCTCATGTCTGCCGGCAGCTTGTGGAAGGACATGTACTGCTCCACTTGCTTGTACTGGCGACACACCCGGACAGACAAAAATCAGGCCAACTGAAAGGACACGAATACATATCTCACAGTTGGTATAGTGGTAGGGTTCAATATGTTGTAGTGTTTGTTAGAGTAGATTAGGTGAAATGTGTAGTAGGTTAATGTCGTGGGTTGGGTTCAGTGTGTGGTGGTTCTTGTAGTGGGTGAAGTTTCATTAGTAGTAAATGGAGTTATGGGGTTTGGTATCTTGCAGTGATGAGTTCAGCGGGCCGAGTTCAATGCGTATCCGCGCTTGAGGGTGGGGTTAAGTTACTGTAGTTGCATAGTAAGTGGGGTTCGATCTGAATTGCCGGATGATATGGTGGGCTTTGTACAAAATGTAGTAGTGCAGTAAAGGTTGCTGTAGGTAATATACAGTAGCAAATGAGGTTCAGTAGGAAGTGCTGATGGATGCAATAGATGCAGCGTAAAATCTTATCGTCTTCAGTATAGGGGGAATTTTTTCCGACATCACACTGGTTTGGATAGTGGGCAGGGTTTACTACATTGCGGTTTCTATAGCGAGGGGGTTACTATGCGGTAGGGTTGATACAGTCAGCAGGATTCAGAAGGAGTGGGGTTCAATATGTCCAGGAGTTGGGGCTGAGATTGCATCGTGGCAAGAGGACAATAGTACCGCATGTTTCAGTGATTAATGTAGTTGTTTAAGACCAGTGAGTTGGAATACTTTGAAGGGCTTACTAAAATCAGTATGCAGTAGTATTGCTGTATTCAATAGTGTTTAAACTAGTGTGCGATATACAGGTTGTTGGGCTTCTGTAATTGTAGGAACATTGGGGGTGAATTTAGTTGAATGTGAATATTAAAAAAAGGGCTATAACCCACTCAAGCATTGAAATGATACGCAACTATTTTTAAAACAGCTCGCGTAGCCTAGTGCAGCTGACATCAGACACATAGCTGTTCAAACAGCGCACACGCCAGAAGACATATCACAGCGTCTCTGTCTATCAAAGGTGCTGTTAGTCTTTATGCTGTTTGTTCAGAACAAAAGCGTGACAGTGTGTACGGGAGAAACCGAGATGCACATCAAAGCGTGCCGTGGATCCCCTTGGGGAATAATAACAGGTAGCATCCTTGACCCTCAGCTAAAGAAAGATACCCAAAAAAGAAAAAAAATTCTGCATGCATAAGGTAATGCTCAAGGTTTGCTTTGACCACCGAAAATGTCTCCGTTGAACTGCTCAGCTGAGCTCAGGTAGCCCACCCCTCATTATATTGCTCACCAATGACCTTGAAAGGATGATTTTTTTTTTTCCCAAGATTGCCCGCATAATCCTAATGGCAATTAAAAAAAATTCCATGACCAAATACTTATTTCACTTCTTTTTCGAAATATAATGTGTCTTTTAATCACATGAAAGCACTTTCAGTGACATTTTCGGGCTTCTCTCCTTGCATCTGTATCTGATGACCATACATGCTTTGAATCAAATATTGTTCCTGGAAAAATGTCCATCAAGGCTCAACGGAGGAGGCTGAGAAAATTTGGGATTGCCCCCAACATGCTTTCTGCAGATGCACAATGGAGAGCATGCAACACAGTCTGGTCGGGGAACTGCACTGTACAGAACAGGATGGCTATCCAGAGTGTCATTAAAACTGCACAACACATCTGTGGAACAGCCTTCACACCACTCTGCCACATACAGCATTTGACAGCCGTGCCACAAAGAGGGCACAGAACATTATCAGAGACAGCACACATCCACAGCACACGTTTCAAACTTTTCCCATCTGGCAGACGCTGCAGGAGTGCCCCAGCCAGAACAACAAGACTAAAGAAGAAGATTCTACCCACACGCCATCAGATTCCCAAACAAATGCCATCACAATCTGTCAAACATACTGTGCAGTATCTCTCTTATGTAATCGTGCTCACTTAAATCTTCAAGCGTGCACATCTGTGAAGGCACCATTCATGCTGAAAGGTCCATGCAACTTTTTTTTACGGAGGTGTCCCTGCTTATTTCAGCAAGACAATAACAAGCCACATTCTGCATAAGTGTGAGTACTAGAATGGCCTGCCAGCAGTCCAGACCTGTCTCCCATTGGAAATGTGTGGGGGGATTAAGGAGATATAAAATACTGTACAACAACGGAGACCCCAGACTCCAAAACAACTGCATGAGTGATGCCAACTTCACCGCAATTGGGGTTTGTATCAAGGGTGTTCTGTCACGACAGCAGCCACTCAATGCATATGAATAAGAATAACACACGATGCAACTCCCAGACAAATAAATGTACAAGAAACATCGTAAATGAAATACTTCATAGACATGATGGATGAATGGGCTGTGTCACGAGGGTAATTTACTTTACTGATGTGACGATGAAAGGAAAATTGCAAGGCGCGGGGGGGGGAAAAAATCAACGTCAGGCATCCGATTGACTGACTGCCAGAGTATGGAGGGGTCTTCATGTGGATGTGAGGCTTCAAAGGCAGAGGTTATTATATTTTCATTCACATTCCTGACAATATACCGTCTAATAAATCCATTTACCCTTAGCTTTCATCTTACAACGCAAGACAATGTCCCCATGCTTTTCTCATTCAAATCCCTTCGAGTGCATGCCACTGACCAAGTATGTTAATCAGAAGGCTGACAGATGTAAAGAAAGCGACCTATGAGCTGAGTCGATGATTTCCTGCCTGACAGGAAATGAGCTTATGGCGGTCGCTGCTCTGACACTCCACTTGGACAAATCCACGGATGGGATGGGAACACTCAACATGATGCACGATAATATACACTCGATATTTGGCAGGCACTGCATAATGTCACAATGAAGAACTTTTACACACATAAAACGCATCGAAAAACACATTTTTGGATTGAAAATAGTGGATGTTGACTGTCACATGGTTTTGTTTTGGGATTGATGTGTGCATGCAGACACTATCGCACGTGCAGTAATCTGTACTTTTTTTTTTTTTTAAAGCAATGCCTTTATTTAGTACTGCTTTTAGGAATCTACTCCGGGCTTGGTCGGTCCACATTGTATCATTTTTTACAATCTAGGTATACAATGCCAATTTCTGTTTGTGCCGCATCAAACTTTCCATAAACGTATAACAGTAAGCAATGAATATGATCAATATAAGTAAATAATAAATTAGTCATGATGGACCATTGCATTCGCCTGGAGAACAAATGCTCCGCTTGAGTTTGCTTCTTAACCATCCCAAGGAAGCATGTTTAATTGCCAAGTGCTAATTGGATATTCGAATGGGAGGGGCAGCATGTCCAATTTCGAGTGAAGCCGCTTGGGACCGACATGCCTCAACACGCCACTCGATGGACAGCGACCCTCTTGGAAGGGAAATTAACTGCAGCACCATCCAACACCAAGTCAGCATATCTCACGTGAAATCTCTGCTGCGAAAAGTTCAAGGATGACAGCGCGCCCATGAGTAACAAGACGCAAATGAGGGAGATGATCTCCTCTTTCTGCAGCTCCCCCCGCCACAACCAATCCACTCCACCCTCCCTTTCCCATGTACATTTCCATTTTCATAGATGAAGATAAGCGCCGGCTTATAGGCGAGCGGGAATGGCAGGCGCAACTTGTGCACACGTGTAGCACGTGAAGGTAAACTATGCAATCACAGTACAGGAGAGAGGACCAGCACATTTTGTAGGTTTTAAAAGTTTTACGGGATTTTTTTTTATTTTTATTTTTTTTGCTCCATTTCCAAAATCCCAAAACTACCACAGAAAAATGCTGACTTATTATCATTTTTATCCCTCAAAAAACAATAAACATACCTTTTTCTGCTCCAAGTCAAGCAACGTATCCGATTTATCTGTAAAATTATTTTAAAAAAATAATAGCAGATATAAAGCTATGTGGTAGGCTGTATAGTCAGCCGAAAGCACAGATTGACCAATCGCAAAGAGCACCAACACTTACTATCGGTCTTTCAGTTCACCAGTGAGGTAGATGAATCTGTTGCCACACCCCCACGCCCCCCCGTCCCCGACAAAATAGTACCAGACCAGACTAATTTATGTATGCGCACCCCTAGTTATAGCATTGTTTTAACCGTAAGATTATAGTGTGCTGTTAGCTTTCTAAACAAAGACGTAGGCAGCTGAGCTAACGGAGCTAGCTACTTTCCGTGTTCCCTGGCGAAATGTGAATGGGTCACATTATATTTGGAAAAAACAACTGCTAAGGCACCAACCACCCCTGTAGTGGTGCGTGTGCTCAAATATTAATATTGTGACATATACCATTGACAAATCAATGTAAACATACATTTATTTGCACGCGTACTCATAGCAATTCTTATAAAACGCCACTAGGTGACAGTGTTGCTTTTTAAACACCTTCCTATTCCCACACCACGTGTCGGTCAAAGGAAGAGTAGTTTTCCATTATTTTACAGGATCGTTTTGGGTCTTCCACAGTCTATTTCCACACCGCACAGAATTGGCAAGCCGCATGTATTTTTAGCTGAGTGAAAATGAACCTAATAATGCTATTTTTTCATCTCTGTGGGGGCCACACTTCAATCTTACCCCCTCCCTTTTTAGTATTTTGTGTGATTGTCGGGCTCTCTTACTTTGTGGAACAGTTAACAGGCTGCCTGATTCCTATTTAAGAGCCCATTTAAGCCGGCTTGCTCGCTTCTGACAGCGCGGGCATTTATCTCCCTGTGCCATATTGTAATAGAATTCTATTCAGGAAAGATTATACCGTCGCTTTCTGATGATAATTTTCACCATCTTTGAGAGCAAAGCGTCTTTTTCCCCTTCGTCTCCCGCTCTTTCCAATGTGAAAAGCGGGGAGCTTCCTCCATAGACAACTTTTTCTTTTTTGTTCAGATGTCCCAGACAGAAGTATGTGAAACTTTTGGGGGAAATCTTTACTCAGTTGCAACACAAATTATATGGAAACCGTTTTTTTTCTTCCACATTTGCTGAAGTGATTTTTTTTTTAAGTCAACTGCTTGTGCAGTTGATAGAGGTTTGGCACTGGCTACAGTTTGACGCTATCACGGCTTATTCGATGAGGTGATTGACTTTATGACAATAAGGATTCGATATTGGGTTGCTAAGGAGGTTGGGATGCATGGATCAAAACAAAATATACAGTTTAAATACCATCGCGAGAATAATCATATATTTATCTATCATTATGCAACTGCATGGTAGTTTTTCACTTACTCGACACATGAAGGTAAACGAGAGTGCAGCAAAAGAAAAAATAAGCGAGAATGTGGAGCAGTGATGACGCAGCATCAGGACGGGCTGGGGGCTTTGACATCGACCCCACAATCTTCCAATTATCGGCCACTCAAACCTCTCAGCCACCATGCCACAAAAAACCCGCCAAATGCCTTTCAATTTAGAAATGATTTCAATATCTCGTCATGAAACACCTACTTGGATCATTAATTTTCACAGCTACGAGCACAACAACGGTAAAACGGAGTCCCTGACTTCATTATATGGACCGAGAGGCAAGAGAAGAAATGGATACAAATCTTACCATCACAAAAATAAAAATGGTCTCAGTGTAATGACGTGCAGTTATAAACCACGGTCAACTCCAAGCATTTTAATTCATTCATTCATACATTCATTCATTTGTCTATTTATTTATGTATATTTTTTGTGTTTCGCATTTGATGCAGTTAATTTCTTTCAACACTTGAAATCACACATTGCAAAAAAACAATAAAAGATTCTCCAATCCAATCTTGGCTGAGGTAGCCAGTTCAAACATGTGTTTAGTTTGATGGCACCAATAAAGACCTCACATTATCCAGCCTAAATGCGCTTTTAAGTACATCACCTCGCCCGCGCGTCCTTCTAATGCCTCTCCAAGTATATGCAGTTCAACACGGGTCTATGGGCGTTAGAATTCATGCATCCCAGTGCTCCCCTTGAGCTCGACTTTGCAAGTTCATTAAGATGCATGAAATGCTCATGACAGAACACATTTTTATGGTCTTATGGCCAATTAAGGAAAAACATTCAACACCTAATACGCACATTAAATTACCGGTGTGAACGCATCTGTGATGATTACCATGTTTTTACTTGATACCGGCTGTAGTGCCTTGCGTGATGCATATTTTTAATTATTAAAGTGAAGTAAACGCTGCTAATTATGTAATAAAGGCTTTATTATCCATGTGGATTTACAACACAAAGTGGTTTTGTATTAGGGGTAGAACGGAGTCGACACTTTTACTCTGCATCAACATTTAAAGCTCAAAGTCGGCCAATTGCTTGTCACATTTTTTTAGCATCTCGTCTTCCAATTTGCCCATATTCACAGAACTTTCAACCCACGGGACTAAAACACTCGGTGGAGCAGCAAACTACAAGGTGACGTCTTCGTACGTCTGTGCCAATCAAAAACTACAAAAATAAGCTCGTTGTGGATGGAGAATAGCGGCTAGCCCCACTACTAGCTTGGCTATTCAAATCATCGCTCGTCTTAATATATTCAAACCAGCACCACCACGGCATTGGTGGCGAGGACTCGGGGCAGCGGCACGGAAGGAAATCTCCATTTTTTTGTTCAACAATGCGTGGGCAACTGTACGCTAACGGGAACTTTATTCATTCACAACAACAACCTTGCTTACACCTGTTGCAATACGACATCTAGCCGTATTATGCTATCATATTTGACCATAAATGAGACTAGTATCACAGTCACTTAAAAATACAGAATCATTGGGGGAATTCGGCAACATTGTCCCATCTTCCCACGCACTATGTTATGGAAACGACATAAGACCGGTGGGCTTGTTTTAGAGAAATATGCGCAGGGCTCCACGAACGCCAACAAATTTAGTCAGCGTGAACATAAGTTCTATTTTGAATGTTTTGTTTTCATTTGTTTCTATAAACTGGTCCGTCAAAATATATGTTTACATGAAACCGGTCCGTGGTTCGATAAAGGTTGGGGACCGCTGTGCTATAGTGAAAAAAAACCAACTGCGACATCATCGATTATTCGACTTCAACTTCATCGCATTTAGTCGACAAGAAGAAAATCTTCAGTCACTCAGCCCCTGATTTGTGTTAATGCTCGTGAGCATCAATGTGATTTTTTTCTGATGAAATGCTTAGTCGGAGTGGTCCTTATTAATCGTGAATGTGTTGCTTGTGCTACGTGACAGCGTTTACAACATGACCTCCTTCTGCAGCCCGCAGGCCGGCTCGAAACAGACGCCTGTCTTCACGGAATGGAGGAAGACGGCCACTTCGTGTCACTACTATTTTTGAGCTGCCTCTTCTCTCGTCATTTTTAAAAAGACGTTTCGGCAAGCAGACTTTTTTTGTCCCTTATTTATTTTTATTCTTTTTAACCCTGTGAAGCACTGTGTTAGTCCACTCTGTGCGAAGTGCAAAATGAATGACATGTACTTACAGTACTTACTATCGTGGTGAAATGCATCGACAAATGTGACCAATACAATAATAAATATTGTACAATTAATTACACATACAAATAAACTAGCAGTTATATTTTATAGTTTGCTGTTGTATACAGTAGTTTACATCCATATTTAATGTGCAGTATATTTAATTTTAGTTGATGCATATTTCACGTATGTTTTTTTAATGTACTTTTAAGCATTGAATTAATTACAGTGCATCCTTTTCCCATACAAAATCCCTTCTCAAGTCAGTAACACAGCGGTGGCAAAGAATCCCTTGCAGTGCGCAGCGGAG
Organism: Hippocampus comes; assembly: GCF_001891065.2. Taxonomy (NCBI): domain Eukaryota; kingdom Metazoa; phylum Chordata; class Actinopteri; order Syngnathiformes; family Syngnathidae; genus Hippocampus; species Hippocampus comes. Next base: position 3,775,489 of record NW_017805135.1, read on the forward strand.
AGCGTCTTATCACCGAAGCGTGCGAAAAAGATAACCGGAGAAGCCGCCATCTTAAAATTTAATTGCTTGCCGCAGAAATAACCTGTCTGCAGGCTGCGAGAGTGCAGGGGTGTTTTCAAGTGAGCAACGATGGGAATTCCTGAAGATCTTTAGGTAGAGGGTGAACCCAGAAAATGAAAAAAATATGGCTTTGGGAGGTAGACAGATGCTGGAACATGCCAGCAGTATATTAACGATATTCAAATTAGGCTTCTCAAAAAGGTTGTTTTTCTCTGTGGAACCTTACCTGGCTATTCACTGAAAATCTCAGTTATCCACAGCTATCGGCATATTTTGGTGCTTTTTCTGTAATGCCCGATATATTTCTAACAGAAAAGTAGTAATTGGTATTTTTCAGCATTGCTAAGGTGCCATACACACCTAGATCCTTGAAGCCTGCGCTACTGCTGCCCTATTTGGGGATTAAATGCTTAATCTAGTCATACTCAAGCATATACCATCGATGTTAAAAAATCTACACACAATAATGGTGAAAAAAAGGTTTTGGCTTTACCTTGCTTTAATGGTCTGACGAGTCTGAGGTCAGTAGCCCGTAGATTTTTACTATTCACAGCATGTCTTGGACCCAAAAAGTGATTTGTCTTTTTGTTTGTCTACACCGAGGAAGATACACCGAGAACAAAAAAATACAGGCTATTTTTGGTTCAACAGAGGACGACGTAAGGTTACGACACGGCAATATTTTGTCGGTGGCACAATTCCATTTGGCTGTTATCCTTCATTTTTAATCAGGATTCACACAAATATCTCATGGATTCCTCCTCAATACCTCTCGATTTAGCTACGTGTCACCATGTTGCCTTTCGGATCCGCTGCATGAGTGGAGCAAGTCATCCTTGGGGTGAAGGTGTGAAGGTGAAGCATTTAACATATCCACTCTGAGCTACCTGAAAGTCCCATTACATCATCTAAGCTCTTGCACTCCCTCTCATCCACCCTCTTTGAATATAAGCGGGCGCCTCATCCGATGGAGGTCACCCTCCCATCTCTTGTCTCCCACGCGCCACGGACGGCGAGAAATGTGACAGGCCGGCAGCTCAGCTCATTATCGCCCACGCTGGGTGCCTGTGGAAGGCAGCTTCAATGAGCCAGCTGTTGGGGCTTTCCTTCCCCTCCCACCGTGCTGAGGTGGGAATGCTGAGGTTCCTCGCTGCATGAGCTCACCCACATGGAAATATCATGGCTGCTTCGCAAAGCGTCTTTCTCGAGACAGCCGGTCCAACTTCAGGCCACCACGGACAAAACTAAATGGTTGTGAGACGACGCGGGTGGTCGGGCTGGACTAATGTGACAGGCAAAGAGTGGCATGGATGCGCGGTGTGATTTTTAAACCGTCAAAAAATTTGACATGGCAGTCAAGGTCGGATGAGAAACCTTTTTGACGATAGTAAAACGGAATGAGCGCAACTAAACTTGATGGTACACAATAGGGCACATCAGGAGGCGGTCCTTCGTGAGACGGGAAACCTCTGCGGTATTTCTCGGCATCGCTGAAGCACAATGCCTGCCGTGGCATATCTCTTTTGAATGTGTGTGTGTGTGTGTGTGTGTGTGTGTGTGTGTGTGTGTGTGTGTGTGTGTGTGTTGTGTGTGTATGTGAGAGAGAGAGAGAGAGAGAGAGAGAGAGAGAGAGAGAGAGAGAGAGAGAGAACAATGCAGTGTGTATGTAAATAACTCATTCCTTGATTTAGTACAAGAGATGGTTTCGGGAATTATTTTTTGACCAAAAATAATAATAATAATAATAATAATAATAATAATAATTCAATGAAACGTTAATTAAGCCGAAGTATGGGCCCCCCCCGCCACTACATTCCCCCCCACTGAAACCAAATCTGGAGCCGGGTCCTGTATGGGATATTCATTTGCATCTGCCAGGGCCACAGATGCACTTATAGCTGCCCGGTGTCCATCTTTCATCCATAAAAACACAACAAAAGAACAAAAGAAATGTGAGGAGAAGCTAGGAGGGATGGGAAATGGTATCCGCGGTTAACCGCAGACGGAACCGTATTGCGTCTTTTAGCCTCCAAGACTCAGCAGCCTTGCTTCCCCGCATGGTCCGTCACGGGTACTCTGTTGTAGAGTGTGGAAAAAATTTAACAAGATGCGGTCAAATACCCTTGGTCCACTCCACTGTTTCAGGCAGATGAGGCTTCGATGGTCGCCAGGCTCATAATGTAAACGTAGTCTTACATCCTGATTGCTTCAATGGTGCTTGACTTGATTGCCTCAGCACACAAGTGGACTTTAACAATTCCTCTTTGCCCTTTTCCACCATTTCATTGACTAGATGCTTTTTTTGGAAGTGAGTTAAAGACCTCAAGGCTGTGAATGCACAAGGATATACTAAGAAAGAGTAAAAGAGTAAAGAAAATATTTTCAAAACAGCCTCTTTAAATCTCAAATTTTCACCAACTGGAACCGTGTTTACTGTTAGACAATTTTTCTTTCAGGACCACATCCACTTACCTTCTCCTGGTACTGTCGCCGTGACGAATCCAGCGACTGGATGAGGGCAGTGGCGTGGCCCACGAACATGGCGTAGCATGTGGCGCCCACGATCATGCTCAGGATGGTCAGCCATACGTCGGTCATGCCCACCGGGGGGTACATGCCATAGCCGATGCACAGCATGTGGCTCATGGCTTTAAACAGCGCGTAGGAGTACTGCTGTCCCCACGTGTCGTTCTGCGTAGGGAGGGGAAACAAACACAAGATGAATGCCGCCATCTTGCTAATCCTTTCGACGGCACGTTCAAATGTCAGCGGGGCGCCTCGACAGCTCACCCGCGCGCATCCTTAAAGACGCAATGGCAGATGTCCACTCGAGGCAGCTGGCAGAAGCACGACGTCCCAATATGCAAAACGTAGCGAGCCAACATTTTGGGCCCAACCTCGCAAAACGCAAGCCCAAGCGCAGGCAAATATAGCGTGACACACACGGGAGAGGCTGCCGTGCGTGGCAGGAAAGTAGGTCGGCCATTTAGAAATGATGCGATTTCTCATTTGTTGATCAATGCCCCAACACCCTTCATTTTATTTTCTTTTACTCTCTTCAGATCCTTGCGGTAGTTTATTGTCAATCAATAAGCGTCTCTCCTGTGGGTTGACATGTCAAAATTGATTTCAAATTAATTTCCACACTGGAAAAAAAGAGAGTCATTTCATTAGCACCACTGTTGGAAAAATAGGAAGCGATGACCCGGTGCAACAATGGGGGCGGCTACTGTAGAGAGAGGCCAAAAAATTGTATTGTAAAGTGCACATACAATAGCAGTGTGACGTTTTAATTGCTTCTCTCCACACAGTTGGGTCTTGGGTCTCTGGAGCGCCTGCCTACCTATCAAGTGTGAATTCACATAAAGCAGATTTTTTTGCAATGATCAGCCTTGCAACTGTCAGACTACTTGGAACCATAATCAAAGATGACTGCAAGCGCATGGCGCAGAATGCTCAATGAGATCACAAACAAACAGTTACTTAGAGAAATCTCTGGCAGGGGCTAACATCTCTGTTGACAAATTTATGATAAGTAAAACATTAAAGAAGAATGAATGTCAGTGGAGGATGCCACAGATGAAGCCACTGCTGTTCCCCAAAAACATTGCTACAGGTTTGATGTGTGCAAAAGAACACCTGGATGTTCCATTTTGCTACTGGCAAACTATTTTGTGGCCAGATGGCACCAAAGTTAAGCTGTTTGGACGGAACATTCAACACTACGCTTGTAGAGACAGAAAGGCAAAAAACCCCCAACTCAAAACCAACTATCAAGTATGGTGGAGGGTGCATCAGTTTGGGACGATTTGCTTACGCAGGGCCTGGACAATCGTTATCATCAATGGAAAAGAAATTCACGTTTAGCTCACCATTTTTTGCAGCGGAACAAAAGACCTTCTGTCTTCCAATTTAAGATTAGTAAAAAAGGACATCAGCAATTTTAATGTACTTTTTTTTTCACTTGTTAATAGTTTAAAAATACACCTTTTGTAGCGAGCCAGTCAGAGTCCTCCCCTCATACCCGATCGAGAGGGTGTGGAATGACCTCCAGAGAGTTAGTCACACCACACATTCCAGGAATATTGTTGATCTGAAATCTTTTTGTCAAGAATAGTCCCAAATTCCTTCTGTCCATAAACAGAGGCGTATTTGCATGAAACAGGGGAGCCCTTACAAAATCATCTGCTCTCAGCAACACTGTTCCGAAATGTTGACACGTGAAGTCTTCTTACCATTTCTTCTTACCATTTTGACCATGTCAACATTTTATGAAGACCATCCGAATCGCTTTGAATGTAATGGAATGGAAAAAACTGGCAGATTTATTTGTTATTCGGTCACACTGCAAACTGTTCTTCTGGTTAATGTAATTAATTAGAGAGCATTTATTGTGTGAAACAAAACAAAGAGCGGCCGGATGAGAGGCTTCGTGTTTCCATCTCGCAGGATTTAGAGTGCATCTTTTTTATCGCTCAGCTCAGGGACATCCGAATGAAAGAGCATGTCTAACATTTTGTTTCTCTCGTATCGCCAAACGAGGTTACAAAATACCGCAGGCAAACTCCTAGAAACGGCTTTTGGAATGGCAGAGTGCAAATCTCAGGAAAAGAATACCAACATTCAATTTCCGATAGCAATTGTCCTCATGAGAGTTACGGGGGGAGCTGGAACTTGTCTCAAATGACTTTGAATGAGAGGCGAGAAAAACTCTGCGTGGGTTGCCAGTCAATCACAGGGCGCCTAAAGACAAACAATAGGAATTTAACAAAAACTGATTCGGAAAAGCAGTTTTGATTCAAAAGATGCAAGTGATGTAACTGAACCCTAACGCTTCTTCTTGTTTCCCTTTCGAGAGATTGGTACCAGATTTAAGTGTCCTGTCTCCTCATTGGGTCTTTATTATGAATGTCTAATTAATAACTCTGACAAATGGCAATTAGCTAATATGTGACTTCTGTTTTGTAATGGCATTCAATGATCACATAAAAAATAAACAAAACAAAAAAACACCGTCTATTTCTTTACATTCTCTTTTTTATTGTTTTGGACAGTGCTGTATTTTTTTTTTTTATTTTAAGTGCAACAAAAACACTGTGGTCGTTGTTTTATGTTTTATTTACACCTGCAGTGTAAATCCAGGCAAAAGGTCAGCCGTTTTATGACTGGGTTGCGCAAGCTCACCCAAAAAATTCTCCGGTGCAGACAGGTATGTATATCGTAGGCTAAAATTAGCTAAACTGTGAAACATCTCAAGGGACATGGGTGTGCAACATCTGTCGTTTCTCGTGATGGAAGGCGAGGCGTACGGAGCAAGCGAGCGCTCGGCATGTCAGCAACGCACCGAGGCATGATGAACCAAATACATCATACCTTGAGCGATGTAACTACTCATGTGACATCTGTTCCGGCACGCACAGTTGACTGTGAGCCGTATATTCCGCTCAGAACGGGCTCTCGCTGTAATGTTTGCAGAGCGCCATTCTCTTCGATTACGTCAATTATTCAGCCACTTTTGTTAGCGTCAAATGCTAACCAGGGCAGTCAGAGCGCGGACCTCAAGGAAGTTCTCTATATTTGACACAGGCATTCTCAATTAGTTTTTGGCTATGATCCAGTGTTTCCCAACTGATTCTATACGCTACACCTTCAGAAAACATTGAATGTGGTTTGTTTATCTGCCTCCGAATTCGGAGGTCCTGGTTTTGAATCGCCATCCTGTGTGGCGTTTGCATGTTCTCCCTGTGCCAGGTTGCCTACTCCGGCTTCCTGATACATTCCAAAAAAAATGCATGTTAGGTTCATTGAGGTCTCGAAACTAGACAAAGGTATGAATGTGAGGGAAAATATCCATAATTCCAATCGGTACATTCTAGTGCAGTGATTCTTAACCTTGTTAGAGGTACCGAACCCAACGAGTTCATATGCACATTCACCGAACCCTTCATTCGTGAAAAATAAAAATTAGATTTTTTACACATTCAAGACATGAAAAAAAAACCACATTTATTAAAAACATAAAAATTAAATTAAATTAAATGGCCTGAGTGTAGTTTTTTTAAAATTGTATGACATACTATCACGACAGTCACATGGTGACTACTGAGCGAACTAAATTTCCCACATCACTGATTGGACAAGCAATTTAATATGATCATCTGCAGCCAGTGATGGCCAAGCGGGCGTGTCATAACGAACTGACATCTTGAGTCGGGGGTGTCTGAACCTCCATGGCAGAGGCTTCGTGAAACCCCTGAGACAGATTCACCGAGCCCCTGGGGTTCGTTCAAACCCAGGTTGAGAACCACTGTTCTAGCGGAACTTGAAATTTCACATTCTGTATGGGACAACTAATAACCGATGAAATTGTTTGTTTTTTGGGGGTCAGTTCATGTTTGATTAGGATGACAAATCACACGAAACCATCTTCTTGGGACAAGAGAAACCAATGGCAGTCTGATAAAGCACAGTCAACCTTGGGTGAAGGTAGTGGGCGTGACTTATACATGTATAGGAGAGAAGGTCAGACAAATATTCTGTAAACAACCACTGAATAAGCTGCTTGGCTGCATGGTTGTTCTTCCTTCTTGTAAGAATATTAAATCATCTTTAAGCTTATCCATGGGCCTCATTTATCAAGCGTGCATACACTCAAAAGTGTGTGTAAAGCCTGCGTACGAACATTCCCAGGCCAAGTAAGGGATTTATCTATTTGGACTTGTGTGTGAGGACATTTATGCACAGCTCTGACCATCCGTACACACAAAACCTTGTGGTATAGCAGTGAACAGTATTATTGAAGTTTTTTGAACCGTAACAGAATGGTTGTATGTCTATATGGGGTCTGTGATTGACTGGCAACCAGTCCTGGGTGCACCCCGCCAAAAGTCAGCTGGGATAGGCTCATGCTCAGCGTGAAAAATGAATGGATGGATGTTCGAGCATTTCCCAACAACGTAAACCTTAATTTGAAGGATTTAGGTCAAATTTCGTCCAAAAAAAAGATTTTTCAAGAAAAAATATCTTTCATTCTTAAAATAAGGATTTTATCAGAACAAAATGTAATATTCCTGGAACTAGCATGGGAATAATTACGGGATGTTGACAAGCCAGAATACCAAATAAATGCTCAACGCCCTGCAAGGAATGTCCACACAAAAAACAAACAAACAAACAAACAAAAAAAAACCTTCATGCAAATATTTGCTGATAAATCAAATTCTGCAGACAAACCCCGAGAAATGAAAATGTGACCACCTTGGCTGAGGTAATGAAACCATCCCTTTGCAGTTTTGCACAAAGGCTGCTTTTAACACCGACTGTAATCACTTTTAAGGGGGCGCCCGCTGGGTCGAAACCAATAAGCCTATTCAATCCGTACCGCCTTTATTTGAGCACACACAGTCACCATTTTTCCTTTCCCGGCGATGACTAACACGCGGCTCACAATCACACCGATGGTGCCCTATTGACTCTGACCTTCGCACAAATATTGATCAGCCATCAGTTAGGGAAGGACTCTGCTCAGCGGCATTCCGTGAAGGTTAAATGTACGTTTGATTTATTGGGATGTACCACTGAAGGGGAGGAGGGATAGCGCGCTGATCAATCTCTGCGTCTCACGCAAATAGGCTATAAATTACAGCGGCGAACCTGCCACATGCTAAGGTAATGTGAGGCCAGCGGCTGCACGGCTGTTTTGGTCTCACATGGGCTGCGCTCGGCATCTTTTACAGGGGGAGCGCATGTTGCAACCTATTGCGGGGCCTCTTGCAACAATGTGGCAAAATGAACAGACGGCTTGAGAGAGAAAGTGAATTATATGAATAATAATAACAATAATAATAATACATTTTATTTATAAGCGCCTTTCAAGACACCCAAGGACACTTTACAATCATATCATCTCCACCGCCGTGAAATGCCTCTCACGTTTCGTAAATGATGATAATAGTAGCTATAACTAAGGAATGCAGTCGTCCAAGAAATTGTGTGATCAGACAGTGATCAGTCAAAACATAAAACTAACATCGGTAGAGGTTGGGTCTCGAGTCACATGATTTGACTTGAGTCAGACTTAACCCATACATAGTGTTCCAGCCTGTTCACCCTGCACGACTTGAAGCAAAATACATAAAATGAAAATATTTTAAAATGTCACACTTTGTGTAGGTACTGATTTGACTTTTGCTACAGCAACTTGTAACTTGCTCAAAATTTGAAGGATATCACTGAGTTATGTCTTCCACATATGTGACTTACTCCCAACTCTGAACACAATTTTTAAAATAAGCCTGCGAACCGATACCATTCAGACATGTTCCAATTTCAATTTAGTACACAGTACCATCAATTTTCATCAATCGCATTCATTGGATTTGAATAAATGAAGATTAAATTGAAGGGTGGATGAAATGAATGAAGTTATCCGTGGTGTTTTGGAGAACACGTTCGGATCGCAGAGGAAACAACAGACAAGTCCTGTAAGATAACTTCACAGAAAATATTTTGACTTTTATTCAGTCTCGATGGCTAGAGACTCTATTTTTTTATGCGAACAAAACACAAGCCAAAATTGTATTGTCTGGTTTTGAAAACACACAAATTAGATTTGGAGAAAACAACATTGTCTTTGATGTTTACAAAAAACATTCATGAAGGTCATTCATTCATGGATTTAATTGGAAATTAAATCAGACAAGCAATTTTACTAATATTAGCTATGACACTTTTGGATGGATGGATGGCAGACTGGCTGGCTGGCTGGCTGGACAGATGGAGAAAGATAAAAATATGAATCTAAACAAATATAAGAGCAATGCATGTTTCTCAGCCTGTGCAGAAAAATCACTCAATTGATTGCATGCGGCCACATTTGGCTGACAAATTTAATTTCATTCAGGCTTTTAGATGAAAGATACGCAAGACATGGTTTCCCAGGATGCCAAAGGGCTTTAGAGGAGTAATTACGTAGGTGGATGAGATAAGTCAGGGGATCGTCTGATTGGATCAGGAAGGAGAACTGCCAGCGCAGGAAAGACACTCACCACCATCTTATTTTTGGACACCCAGCAGTCGGCGGGGAAGTCCTGCAGCATGGGCACCAGGAACTGCAGGCAGCCGTCCCAGTGGCAAAGAAGTAGCATCATACCAATAAGGTTGACGATCCGTACCATGGCGCTGGCCAGGTCGTAGGTCATGTGGAAGATCTGCAAGAAGAAAAGCAGGATACGGGGTGGTTATAGAATTCCCAGAATCTCACTGGATCGCAAAGCATCCAGTATTCCAATACATTCTGGGGGGGAGGGGGGAGGGATCTTTGAGAATATTGGGTCCTGGCTTTGGCTTTGGCAATGGCGAGGCACGGATGCCAAATTCTTCGATGATGCATCATTCTTTGGTCTCTTGAATGGCAGCAACGGGATTAAATGTACACCCCTCGGCTCGTGTCACCAGCTGGAATGTCTGAATGAATTCAACGCATCTACATGTCATCATAAGTGGAGCAACACAAAAGCAACACCATCCGACATTAGCGTAAATCACCAGTCAGACACAAACAATTTAGTGGCGCACAACACCTCATCATTGGCAACAAGCCTCATTCAAAAAGAAAAAACAAAAACACATTCAACACATTAGGTTCATGATGACGAACGTGTCTTTGATATTTGAAAAAAATTCAGGTCTGCGGAAGACGAAATTGTCTTGTATGTTTACCAAAACCCATAAGTTTGGTTCCAAAAACATTAAATAGTCTTGGATCTTAGCAGAAAAAAAAATACATCTGGCCAACTTGTTTAGCTTGCTGATGATGTTTCGCAAAGTGGAATTTGACTCAGCACCTCATCATCGAATGATCGAAACAGAAGACAGCAGTATTAACTAGCAACATTGTTCCTTTAAAGATGGCTAGTTATTTACTAATACAGAGATTGAAAAGCAAGGGGCTTGTTCGCGTGTAGCTAGCCTCATTATTTAAGTAACGGTGACTCATGTTCGTAGAATAACATGTTTTGAGCTAACAACAGCATCCCACTGCAAAGCTTTAGTCAGAGCTGGAATTAATCTGCGCTTCAAAAATTCTTCCATTTCGACAGTGTAGCATATTGCAGATGTGGGCAGCACATAATATAAGATGTAATGATGTTTCGGATCTCATCAGACAAAACAGAAAACTGAATAGAGGTTTGTAAAAACACATCGGCTAACAAGCTAACAACAGCATAAGCACAGCAAATCCTGTATATGTATATACAGTAGGTAACCTTTGAGGAGACAAGGGTACGCCTGATGATTTCTGGCTGATGCAAATTATTCTGCGCACAACTGCATGGCTTTATCTATTTTTAATTTGATTTTTGTGTCACTTCCGCAGTTGTGTCACCACAATTATTTTTCGAAAGACATAAAATACAGTAAACAAACAAACAAAAATACAAACAAACCATGAAATATAGAATCGGTTTAGTGACATGAAATAGTTAGATCTCTATTCTGTACATCAGCCAGCCCGCATTTGTGAGATGTGAAATAGTGAAAGGTTTATGACACTGCGCTATACTGCCTAGCAAAGCCAAAGCCTTATTACACTGGCAAGAGTTGAGCAGGTGCATGCAGATGTGAGAAGCGTCCTCGGGGAGACGCTCCCCTGTTTTCCCAACTGGGACTTTGCTGAATCACTGCTATCATCAGCCACTCAGCCAAATACAATAATGGCAAGCTGGGGCGGCGGTAACGGGGCTCCTGGGCCGAGAGTGTTTCACAGGCAGGGTTTGTTAATCCTAATGATAAATATACTCACAAGGCACTGCAGGACTTGTGGGCGGGTGTAGATTTTAATGGCCGTGGCCATTGGAAAGGCTCTTAATCCCACAGAAGAGCAAAGCTAACTGCTCTACACCTGATTAAAATCCACTCAGGGCCTTTTAAGGGCTTGCGACTCAGACCACATAGTTCATCTTTCTTGTGAGGAAGAAATGATGACATCAACCCTTTCACCTGTTCTTTTTTTTTTTTTTGTCCCATAAATAGATAAATACCAACTTTGTCACCCTGTCACCGTTCACTTCAACATATTGTGTCCAGTCATGCAAAATAAAAAGCATTCAACTTGATTTATATTTACATTTATGTGCCGGGTATATTCTTTTTGTCTTCTATTTTCATAATTTTGCTGCTGTAAATTGGGAATGTCTCCATTGTGAGACAATTAAAGGTTTTCTCATCTTATTTCTTTATGAAATGTTCCAAATTGCAAGACATTTTCCAATAAATGAAAAATTCTCATAGATACAAAAGAATATCATTCTATCCGTTTTCTACGGCCCTTGTCCTCACAAGGGTCACGCTGGAGCCTATGACAGCTGATTTTGGAACAAGAAGTGGACTATTATGTTCGAGATTCAAACTTGGATCTATTGCCTGCACTGCCACAGCTACATGATGGCCCTGTGAAGCATATTACGTTTAGGAGTCAAAACAATATTTCTCAAAGTGTTGTGTTGGCGTCACAACCAGACTCAGACAGTTTTATATGTTCGTAATCTCAGAAACCTCGAGGTCAGAAGCAAATTAAAATTAAAAGGAAAATGAACGCAGTGAGTCGAATCGTGACTCTATCGTCATTATTTGTTGCTGATGTCGCTTACCTGTATTAAAATGGTCACATGCAAAACAAAGAATATTACATTTTTAGTCTTATAAGACTGCTCTCAAATGTGAGTAATATATTTTTGTACCTGTGTAACTGTCGCAAATGTCAAAAAGTCACTTGAAACTTGAAACTGCCTTTTCAATTCATAAAGAGATGAAATGGAATAGCGTCATTTCATGTGGGTACGATATTTTCACCGTCCTGATAAGGCATTAGCGTCGAGTTGAAAGGGTTTGTTTTAACTGATAGTTTGACAATATGTGACGCAATCTTCGTGCGTTACCTTTGATGTCGCCTGTAATGAATTTAAATGATGTTCATTGGAACTCTGGGGTGGAAATCAAGCATCTAATTGAATAAAGTGCTGCTGTTTACTCCCTTGCTTGTTGATGCCATTCATGTGCGTGGTGATTCGCTTGCGTGTTAAGAGCAAGGCTGCCAGTGTTGCGCTTCAGTCGGGACGATGCGAGAGGACCCGCCGCCGACGCGGTACCTTCAAATCACATCATTGTAACTCCATCATGGAGGAGCGCCTGGGAAAGTGTGCCAGGGTGCGAATCAAGCGTCGGGCAGATTTTCTCAAGAGTGGATGACAGATACACAAACAACACGCTGCTTTTTCCTGCTCATTTCCTTCCTACTGATGTTTAGCCCTTGGCGCTGTTTTTTGTTTTCCTTTTATTAAGGGAGTAATCTTCCTTTAAATGCGGTGGACGGGGGGAAAAAATCAGCTGCACAATGTTGCAGGATGTCGAATTTCCTGTCACTGCTGTAATGGCATTCCGTAACCTTAAAAGTGTTCAATTCACTCAGTGGCAATTGAATAAATCATGAGGCACCCCTCATTTTCCCATCTGGTTACAGTGCTCCTGATAGATTTTTCATTTAAGAATCACATTTCCAGATAGGAAATGATTCCTTTGAAGGGAAATGGAAGCAAATGTCACCCGGGATTTCAGTTTGTACTTTGTCGGCGCGGTTTTCTGGAATAAATATTTTTGTGATCACACTTGTCTGAGCCTGCATTTATGGAATCGCAAACATTATTCGGTTCGGTTCAGGAACGAACAAATTGGGCTATAATTCTTTATCCTTTGAGTATTTTGCCCATATCATGCAAAAGAAGACTCGAGAATTGTTTTACATTGTGAAAAAAAAAATCGCATGAGGAGGTACTCCTTTACCTTGATTTTAATATGTCTTCTTCAACCTTTTACCCATTAACCGCGTCGTTCAAAATTAGGACAATCTCCTCCTTCGGCACCCGCTGCCACAGCCTGTTTGAGTCATTACAATCCAACAATATCTTTGCTATTGTCGACGTGCCCTCTGCCACGCAAGAATAAAGCATCGGGAGCTGTCAGGGGGTAATGCCATGCAAATCTCCAGTTTGTAACCCCAAACTCCTCGTGGCAGCGCGGCAAGGTGATTGGCCTACCTTCCCTCTCGGCCGCAATCAATTCAAATCCACCCGTGCGGGCGCAGGAACAGGACTTAAGTCCCTCATTCTTGTTCACGAGATTGGTTCTTGTTAAAGATCGTTACTGTAACACAAAGAAATGAGATTGGTTTCCCCTCTTTGTTCACGCTCCAGTCACTGGTGGTGAAAAAAAAAAGTGTGATTCAAAAACCTAGCATGTACTGGAACGTGAATAAAAAAAAAAAAAATCCCAGGCAACGTTAAGGATGATGGATTGCTGAGCACTTTGTTGTAATTGATAGGGACACTGACTGAGGATGGCAACATCAAGCATGCAAACAAGGAGAGCTGTGATTGATGAAGACGCAACAGTTTCTTATGAGGGGCTTGCTGCTCATTAGATGTCCGCATGAGAGCCCGCTCTAATGTCTCCCAGTGTTGTCCTAAAACAAGCCAACCCACTGAAAAGGGAAGCCCTTTTATAAATGCAAAGCTGTGTTGTGTGGAAGTAAATTGTGTGTGTGTGTGTGTGTGTGTGTGTGTGTGTGTGTGTTTGTGTGTGTGTGTGTGTGTGTGGGGCGGGGGGG
>NW_017805135.1:3789248-3924199 GCF_001891065.2 Hippocampus comes
TGGGGGGGGGAGGGGGGGTCCATGGTCCATAAACATGAACCAATAGGGTGAATATAAGATTTTGCGCAAATTTTAGGTTTTTTTGGTCTGAACATCATCATGTGACAGTTATACTGATTCTGAAAGCCTTTATTGAGGTCTTTAAGTTGAGATTTGACTTGATGTGGTTTGTTGCATTTTGAATTTTAACCATGTTACTTCTGTGGACTTTGTTATTAGTCAATCTCAAATTGATTACTCGTACATTTTTCGCGCAAATGTAATCAACTAAGTGTCTTTCTACTTGATACATGTCCACGTTTGGAGGTGAAAATTAAGATTTTTGCTCTCTTTGATGATGCAATGGCAATGGTTGACCAACCATGCATTTTTGTGGGGGTTTCCAAAAAAGTGAGGATTTTGGATCGATGAGGACGAGGCCAGCAATATTAATTGCTATTGGTACTGCTGTACTGCTGCAGGGTGAAGTTACAAATACTTTTTGGGGGCATTAGAAATTAAAAAAAGGAATGAATGGTATGACTTGTTTCATGTTGTTACTCTGTTCCATTTGTATCAGCACGGTTATTTGGAACAGAGCAAAGTTGCCGATCTATCTTCAGCAAAACACAACACCGTATTAGCCTTGTGGGTGCACCACAATATTGTGTGTGGAAGGCATGTATATACGTCTTGGGGATCTACGTGAACTCAATTCTTATCATTTCAAGTTCTGCATTTCAACTTCAAATTTCAGTTCGCAAGTGACGAAACAGTGACTTGCTTAGGATAAGTGACACAACAGTTCTTTGGTAAGTCATATTCCAGAAATGCAAAAAAAAAAATAAATAAATAAATACAAGGACCACTGTTTTACTCAATAATTAATAATAATAATAATAATAATAATAATACATTACATTTATAAGCGCCTTTCAAAACACTCAAGGACACTTTACAATCAAAACAAGAACAATAAAACCACAGATAAAATTATAAATAATAAAAGGAGAGATGAATTTAAACTGAATTTAGCGACTCGAAATAGTTGACGCCGGCAACATCGCCGCCGCAAGGAGCACCAGCTGACCCAGCCAGGCCGGCATTACGCCGTGGTCCGTGGATTACCTCCATTTCCATCCAACCCTGACCCAAAAGAGGCCTGAGTGCATTCTGGAGATGACTAAAGGTGCTAAACAAAATTCAATACACATGACAGAGATCTGAGGTCCTTGCGAGGTGTTTCGTCGAAAAGCCTTGGGGGGGTGGCGAGAGGATACAGGGCAGCTGTCAAGTCCTCGCAAAACAGATGGAGTGAAGCGAGTGTGATTCAGGTGAGAGAATGGATGCGCCATGGTGAAAGCCCGCCACACACTGTCGGGCTTGTGTGGTGTTGAGGTGCCTTCCGAGCACTAATGGCGATGACAATAACAAAACAATGGCTCTCATATTGCTTCCCGTATGGACTTTGCAATGGTACAGTATCAGCTTGTGTCTTGACTCGTGGGGAAGCCTTTCACGATAAAGGTGGAAATTCATTTTGAATGAAATCTTCAATTTAAAACAAAAAAAAACTTTACTGTAATATACAAACCCCAGAATGCATTGATTTGTAAAGCCTTTTCAAGAGATACTGTATTCACATGCATACAAAGAGAAGATATTTCATGTCCAAACTGATGAGCATTATTTCTTTCTGGAGGTGCTGGGGGCGGGGGGGTGTTCTCTCATTAAGAATTTTATGCCGGCAACACATTCCAAAAAAGCTCAGCCAAGGGAAACAAAAGAATTGCAAAGTAGGGGAATTGCCCCCAAACACCTGCTTGCAACGTTCCACAAGTGAACAAATTAATTCGAAACAAGCAAGTGTCACGATTAGATGTTGAAGGAAAATGTTCAGATGTTCACAAGAAAGAATAGGGTGAGATTCCTGAATGAAAAACCAAAATAATTTCACAAGACAACTGTAATTTCATCGGTATAACACACACTTTTTTTTTTTGCTGGGGAAAAAAAGGAAATAAATCATCCAAAATCAAAGGAGGATAAAATACCTCGTGAAATTATGAAATTTTGTCAAATCATATAGATTCCACTATACTGTAATATGTAATGTTGAATGTAACCAATTTCTACATATATATATATATATAGAGATATATATATCTATATCTATCTATAGATATAGATAGATAGATAGATAGATAGATAGATAGATAGATAGATAGATAGATAGATAGATAGAAGAATATAATTTTCGCTGCTCACCAAGAATGATGACAGCCTTGTGAGTGGATTGTTCGGAAACAGGTCAAGGTGAGGAATAAGGATACGACTGTACGGCAGTTGTGGTTTGAATAAAAGAAGGTTCTGCAGACATCAAAGTAAGTGCTTTTTGCCACAGTGTCATTTTAATGTTGAAAATGAATATGTTCATTAATGATCGGTGCCCATCAAGGACATAAGCGGAGCCGAAACCGAATGAAAGATAATTTCTCTTTCAACAAAAACATATATATTTCTGAATACAACACATTTTCATCTATTATAATGAGTGTGCTGATGATAGTTCAAATTTTGAGCATGGATGCCAGCAGATCAGGGCAACATATAATAGATGAATACAGTGTGACGAGTAATGAGCTTTATCAATTAAATCAATCCGTGTGTGCCTCAAAGTTAATTTTTAATTAGCTAATGTGACGGCCGACCTTCGGGAAGGCCGGGGTTTCTATTCTGCGAAAGAACAAAAAAATGCCTTCACCAAGATGTCATGGGCATGCTTCATGCTGGATGAAATGCATGTGGTGAATGAGAAGTGGGCCTGGGAGTGGACCACAGGGAACACCCTTCCATCATCTGTCTAAACAGGCCTGCAGGGCTTCGATCACCACACGAAAAAAGAAAAACAAAACACTCTTCCGAGTGAGATGCACATTTCAGTTTGAGCTGGATCACACATTTACCTGCAATGGTCTTTAAAAAAAATTCAATCCACTTGGGTGGCTATTCATATACCGGGGCCCATTCACAGTGTTGGGGACCTGTCAGCGTTGCCGCCGAGGTTCATTGTGCGCCCCATAATGGCTCATTAAATCTTTTCTTGCGGCCTTTCTTATCTCTCAAAGAGCACTCCTTGACCGAGGAGACGGGTCAGTGAGTGCCAGCTGATGAGTTGATTTACCTTCTTCAAATATCTTTGCGTGGGTTTAATGAGTGAGAGGGGGTCACTGCAAATTCAGGAACCTGGGGACTGGGGATGGGGGCGGGGGGGATGGGCGGTGTGATGGTGGAGGGCCATGTCTGTCAAGGCACCCAAGCGTGGAAAAAAAAAATCAACCATTTTTCCTCAAATTACCTCAGCTCAAATCGACAGCATGCATCAATTAATCGCCATTTGAAGAAATAAGTGCCACTTCTCAAAAAGATGTCATTCCTCAATTTGTTGCATAGTATGTCTTCCACTTGAATAAATAAATATCTTTTCTCAAATAGACACCGTGTCTCAATTAGTGGCCAATTGCACCACAAAAAGAAATCATGCCTCAATTAGTTTTTGCTTCAGCAAATAAAGAACTCTCCTTAAACGGACACCATGCCTCAGTAAATCACCAGTAGTAGAAATAAATGCCTCTCCTCAAATAGGCACTATGTCCAAATTAGTAGGTGGTGGAAGAAATGAATGCCTCTCATCAAATGGACACTGTACCTCAATTTGATGTCAGATTCATCGTTCACTTGAATTTTAGAAAAGTCTCTTTTCAAATTGATGCCTTTGTTGCCAGCTGAAGAAAAAAATGCCCTCTAATCAAAAGATTAGTCACCGGTAAAGTCATTATTGCTCCTCCTCAAAAAGACGCTGTGCCTCAATTTGCTACAAGGTGCATTGTTTGTTTGAATAAATAAGCAGATCTAAAGTAAACACCGTACACATTTAGTCACCACATGTGCAAACAAATCTCTTTCCAAATAGACACCATACCTCAATGACTCACTGGGTGTGTCACCCACTTCATCAAATAAGTTTTTCTCCTCGAGTACCTGCCATGTACCAATCAGTAGAACATAAACGCCTCCCTTCAAATAGAGGCTGCACCTAAATTAATCGCCCGATGCGCCACACCTCTCATCAAATAGATACCGTGCTTCACTTAGAGTACTGCTGAGCTCAATCTTTTCATCATTTTTCTCATCGTTTTCGGGCCCAAAAGTAGCCAACACAAAAATTGTACAAATAGAGGACTCCCCTCAAATAGATGCCTCCTTTCAATAAGTATGTGCCGCCGTCTCTTTTGAACATCATTAGAACATCAACATTTTTCTGTTGTTTATTTTTTAATACAGCCGGGCACGTTAAGTCACACCATTAATGTCCTTTGTGTTTCAAAGACTATACCGACGAGACTCCTCGCAGTAAAAGCTGCCCCGCTTTTGCACGCTTCTCTCAACAACATTTCCCGAAAACATTTACGAGCTTCGCCAGTCAAACGTTTGTGTGGAAGAAGGCATCAGCCGTGGCGTGAGGTCGCCCTCGGAGCTCAGTCATTAGCATGCTGCCCGGAATCTGATTTTAACAGCATGACTAATCGCATCCAAGTCACTGGTTCATCAACAGGAGACAACTCCGATGAGGAGAATATCCGGTCACAGTCTTATTTTTACCCGGGAGACAAGTGACAAGAGGAAGCTGACAAAAGGGAAAGATGCTACATGTGTGTATGCGTGTTACAGTTGTGATTTGGATTCCCTTTTCAGAACATCTTTCAGTTAATTGGGGACACCCAGTTCAAATTCATGCCCACAGTCACATGGGAGCGAGGAGGAAAAGAGTGAAAGTGGAGGTTAGAAAAATGTCAGTCTTATGCTAAATCCCCCCGGAAAAGTCTAAATCCATGCAATATCATCAGAAGTCATATCAGTAAACAAGCCTTATGACAACGGCTGTAAAAGAGAAAACCTTAAGTCTGGCTAAAATTGATGCAACGGGAGAAAATTTATGACAGCTCTACTGAAACAAAAAGGGGATCATAAGATGATGTTGGTTAGAAGAGAGCATCGCATTTTAGCAACACATGCCAAAATGCGTTTCTGCATTGTGATTTATTTTTGCACCGTGGTAAAATAGCATTGTGCACGTCCTAATATTTACTACTGAACACCAAGTGTGGAAAAACAGCATAGACATTTTTTTTTTTTGGTGTAATTTAAAAAAGTTTGTGTGAAACTCGCACTGAGCTCTTACAGACCTGAATGTGGTCAAAACATCATTTGCCACAGTGTGACTGCACGCAGTGATATTTTGTCTTGAAAATTAATGTTTGTGGCCAAATGCTACAGTGAATGCTACTGATCGAAAAACTATCACATTTGAAATGGTTATTAAGCAGCAATCTGGTCAAATGGCAAATCACTGTGAAGCAATTCCACCAAATCTCCTATCATGATAATCCTAAAATAGACTGGAATTTGACTCTCAAATATGGGGAAAACGTCCATATTATTCACTGTTTAACAATTATAATCAGATTTGAAACTGAATAAAGATTGTGTCCCTTAA
Organism: Hippocampus comes; assembly: GCF_001891065.2. Classification (NCBI taxonomy): domain Eukaryota; kingdom Metazoa; phylum Chordata; class Actinopteri; order Syngnathiformes; family Syngnathidae; genus Hippocampus; species Hippocampus comes. Next base: position 3,794,785 of record NW_017805135.1, read on the forward strand.
AACACAAACCCGCTCCACTGTGTGAAGATAAACTGTCGCCAAAAACGTCGAGCTCTGCTTTGGCCCGTGAAGCCGCCTCTCTTTATCTCCTGGCATGGCCGACTGAAGCATTTTGGGGGTCAAGTAGCATGCGCGAGGACACTTCAACTCTTTTGTGATGATGTGCCAACATGTCTGTGCTTTGGGCTCCTAACACAGTGCACCCCTCTTAAGGACATGCGGTTATATCCCACGAGTGGAGCAGCGGAGGCCTGAAAAGAAACTCGCCTGCTTTTTCATGCTCTGTTGAAGAACATACAGTGTGCATGTGCGGTGGATATTGATGTATTTCATTTAGAAATATGACAATGGCATCCATCAAACCTGAATCATGACAGATACCAGTTCATTGAATACATTATTATTATTATCATCATCTTTGTTGCACACATGACCACAAATGATCAATGCCCACTTGGCAGATCTGAGATCGCCCTGGCCAATTTTACATCCTCCGCTCATGAAAGTCTGCTAGTATTTCTTTGTAAAAATACTTGGACCTCCTGCATGGACTCCAGCAAATCACTTTCTTCTCCGTGATGTCAAGGACTGCGCCTCTCATGCGCCGATTTGAAAGGGAATGCGAGGAGCCCCTTTAATTGGTGGTGAAACAAGATGGCTGTGTGCACACCCACAGTGAGGTAAAACACCCAATTTGGAAAAATTCATGTTTAAATTTGGCGTACTTGTGATTGGTTCCACAGGGTTCAATTTTGGAGCCCCTGCTGTTTTCATTGTATTTGCTGCCTCGGGGTACCATCTTCAGAAAGCATGTTGTTTCCTTTCACTGCTTTGCAGAAGACAGTCAGATCTATGTCCCATTGAGCAAAACAATGATTTCTCGTTGATGACAATTTTGTTCTGCCAGGAAGAAATCAAGACCTGGATGGCACTGAACTTCTTGAATTTCAGTGAAAAGAAAACACATAGTTACGACGTGTGGTGCCAGTGGCCGTTTTACATCCCAACCTGTTGACTCAGGCCCCCTGGGCCTTATCTAAAGCCAGCAGTCACGAAGTTGGGTTTTAAATTGGACAGTGATTTTAAATTGGATCGGCAATTTGGTGCTGTTGTTAAATCTTTTTTTTCTTTTTTTTTAATCTAAGGCAGAGGATTTAGGTAAAGCCTCTCCTTTCTCAACAGCACTTAGAAAGAGTAATCCACACCTTAGTTACATTCGGCTGCATTCCTGTAATTGACTTCATTTTGGAGTCAGCCACCCCTCCCTCAATATTATGTTCATGTATTGTTTTAACTGTCTTTTCATGTCAGATTTTTACTCCATGTAGAGTGGCGATGGTTGTTTTTAAAGTGCAACATCAAGTTGAGTTGAGTTCAAGTTGTATGAGTAGATGGATATGAATGCTTGGAAAGTATGTGAAAAAAAACTCCAAAAGATGTTTTCATTGTGGGTGTCAATGGACAGACAGATTATTTTAAAAAATCCCCCAAATCCAAATGAACATGCCTGACACACTGGCAGAGTTAATCCTTTGATGCAGGCTGAAATGAGGTCTAGTGAGGTGCGCTGATAGTTCTCTTCAGATGTTCACAATCGTCACATGATTCATAATCAACCCTATTTTGCTGCACTTAAGCTGAGCAAAGGCAGCCTTGCAACTCTCAGTAGACAGAGCATGAGTGTCCTGTATTGTGCATGCTCATTTACGCAGTGTTGTGAATCTCTGGTTTAGTCGTCTTGACTCCCCCAAAAAAAATATAAAACAAGGTGCTTGTATCAGTCACTGTGTTTTTTGTCCGTACTAGTGATACAAATGACACCATTTTTGGGTATGTATTCCATAGCGTAACATCTGTTTGGTTTGTCTTGAATCCCCCCCCCCCCATAAAAAAATAAGGAGAAAACCAAAGAACATAAGAGAGAGAAGAAATTCATGTTAAGATGTACTCCCTGCAGAATTAAGCGATGCAGTGTGCAGTGTTCGGCTCTGCTCTACTCAAGTCAAACACTTCCCGCAAGAAGTGTCCTTTGCGTGACTCCTTACTAGAGAGAAAATTAAACTCAAACAAAAACAAAAACTGGGTGAATCTACCACAACGCTATGTTGAAATCTCATGTTTCATTCTATGTGTGTGTGTGGGGGGGGGGGGGATGAATGTTTTTTTGTGTGTGCCACTTCTGCCATCCCAAAGAAGTTGATGTCATTTCAGTGAGGGATGCTAGATGGTATTCAGTGTTTTTACAAGAGCTAAATATTGCAGTGTGATGAATCACGACAGATACTTACTCAGCACCGTCAAAATGACCTTTTTTTTTTTTTTTTAACAACATGCGCCTTGATACACTGTTTCTACGTGTGGAGGGAACACATAACTATGCAGACAATTTAATATTTGAAAATCAGAAGACTTAAAAGTAGTAAATGGACAAACAGAAATGTCTTCATGTGAAATAGCATTACTCAAATTAACGTTGCAGATTCAATCTCCCAGGTCCCCGCACTCTTCCCCCGCCTGCACGGAGAGCATTTTGGACTTTGAATGGCGTCAAAGTCAGATATATGTGACCCGGTTGTTCAGACTGCGATCGCATTGCAAAAAATTGGATACGCATCCGATCTAGGACCACAAATGAAAGTAACCCAGGTCAGATTTGAAAAATGTGGAACTGAGCCGTTCAGACTGTCATGAGAAAAAAACAAATAAAAATCTGATCACATCCAGTTGCTCCACCCAGAGTGCATATATTTCATGAAGGTGCATAAGTGAAACATTTAAATTGATGACGGAATCTATGGAGCCCATAAAGTACAATGGCCTTTAAGGGTCGAAAATAAAGTGAGAGGCCGAGAAATTTGAAATCAGAAAGTCTCATAGTCTGATGGGAAACACGAACATAACCTCCCTTCTATGACTTTTTACCTCCACAATCTGACAGTCAAAGAGTCATGCAGGAGTGTCTCGTGAGGCATTTTTTTTCGTCCTTCCCAAAATATTCAAATGTGGTAGGAAACGTCGATAGGAAAAGTCAAAGAGTCAGTCAGGTGGTGACAAGTTATTCTGCTGTGCGACACGTGACATTTGTGTGAGCTCGCATCTGAAGTAGGCTGGCACTGAGGCAAAGCTGGCCTTTTACAGTGTCTGCCTAACTGGCGTTCATCAGCGAGCCCCGCCGCACTCGCACGCCACCCACACCCTCATGAAACATGCAAATGGCAGCTGGAAGTACAAAGTTGTGCTGTCTCTTTCTTGCCCGCGAGTGTATCCACATGGTGTTTCGGAAGGATTGCGTCCTCTGAGTTTTATGATGATACAGTCAATACAGGAATGGACATAGGTACAGTATTGATAGATTTTAACATTGTTTGTCTCTGTGAATCGAGGGATACATGTTGACACTATCTAGAAATGTGAATCAATACATGTTTACATATCGTCTGCATCAGAATGGACAGACAGATGTTTCCACGATCTGTTTGTGAAACTGGCCAAATGTGTTGACATTCTGGGCTCCATTTTTGTCGACGTGGCGCTTGGCGTAGAAATTGGCACTCCTTCATTTTACCGATGGGGTTTGCCCCCGGCGCATCTGACAGTTTGATGAAAGGAAGTCAACTAAACTTTGATGTAAGGCGCTGTTGTGATATTTTGTGGACAAATATGCAGTTTTTTTGGGTTGGGTTTAAATCTTTGTATATGTGGGGGAGCTCTCCGGCTGCCAGGGAGAAAATGCAAGTCACACATCGCGGAGATTCCAACCCAAAACCTTTCGATAGCGAGGCAAGGATGCTAACCACCAGTCTATTGTGCTGCCCATGAGGTATCAATGTTTATTTAATTTTCTACTCAGCTTGTTTCCTTCACGTTCCCTCCTCCTTAATCATGCTATTGCCTCAGTACCCAAGCTTAACACGCAACTGCTTTTTTCGCCCGAGTGCCGACCCCTGTCAAGCGAAGGTCGGACCGAATATCCTACGTTCGGGGCAGCCGGAAGCGGTGGAGGGCATGCATGGGCGAAGAAGGGGGATTATACTGCGAGTGATTCAGTTGAACTTTTCCTCTCTTTGAAATGGCATCCCAGAAATGGATGTCACCACACAATGTTCTCCACGCAGAGTGCAGGCTGGATGTTATGTGTAATAACAGGGAACCTCTAAGAGGACGTGCGATGGGCAGGTCCGGTGAAAATGTACTTTGATTGGAAATCAGATGCTATTCAGGACCTGCCTATTGTCATGCACGTGGGTGAAGGTGTCTAATTGAGTGTTTTGATTGCGCAAGCGAGACAATTGATGGACCTGTCATTATTGTTGTTAAGCTGTTGATGGAATTGGTCCGTTTGCGTCAGAATGGCAGACAGATGCATTTGTGGAAGGACTAACAGATGTTTAAGTTCACGTGTGTATATACTTACAGATTCTTTTGTATATGAAAGTTGAAAATCTTATATTTGTATAATATGGATGTGACTGGACGGATGTGTTTTAGACCTGATGGGTCTAGTGCAAAGCATGGTTGAACCGTGTGCATGGGTGGCGTTTTCTTTCTTTTTCGAAGACGCACGGTAGTTATTAACGGTCGTGTGCGCTGCTGTGGGAGGGAACACAGCTTACTTGCTTCCTGGCCAATGGAAGCAGCTCCTCTCATTCCCTTTAAATTCACCACAGGAGAGGCGCACGGTGTACATGGCAGGAACATGAACTGTATCTCTGGATACGCAAATCAAAACTGACACCCTCCACCCCTGAATCACAAGATGTAGCAATTCTCGGGGGGCTTTTCCTACCTCTTCCCATTGATGGATATAGCGAATGAGTCTGGAGAGGCGCAGGAGGCGAAGCAAGCTGAGGATTTTGGTGAAGCGGACGATCCGCAAGGCGCGGGCAGTCTTGTAGAAGTCGGAGTCAATGCGCGTCTCTACGATGAGGAAGATGTAGTCCACCGGGATGGAGGAGATGAAGTCCACCACGAACCAGCTGCGAAGGTACTTGATTTTGATCTGCTGCGGGTCCAGGATGATCTCCGTGTTGTCCTCCTTGACGATGCCCGTCCGGAAGTTCAGCACAAGGTCCAAGAGGAAGAAGGTGTCCGATACTACGTTGAAGACAATCCAGGGGGGCGTGTGCTCGTCCTTGAAGAAAGTGATGCCTACGGGGATGATGATGAGGTTTCCCACCATTAACAGCAGCATGGTCAAATCCCAGTAAAACCTGGTTGGGGAGACAAATGGAAAGTAACGTTCAGAATGGAGCACTGGGAAACTGATCCAAAACCAGCTGCACAAAAAGCAGATATTTGAATCCCTGCCCTGCCCTAACATCCATCCATTCATTTCCCTTACAAAGCAGCAGGAAATCTCGAACGTATTCCAGGTGATTCCGAGCAAAAGGCAGGCTACGCACTGAATTGGCCGCCACTTGTCATTCACTGTCAGGGTGATTCTTCATGGAGGATTGAGTGGAAATCAATCCAAGATCAGTTGTATGCACTTCTTAATAAAATATCATCACATCAGAAATGCTGGTAACACATCACTTCAAGTTTTGAGGTTAGTAATAATCTAACATGTTACTTATAAGTGTCAAGTAGTGTTTTCCCACTCTTACATAGAGCTGGTGTGAAAATATTTCTCAAAGCACTGCACAGTTGCAATTCAAGACCCAGCTGAGAGTAAGAACTGAAAAGAGTTCAGCAAACAGTACACTCATCACACCCATGGTGTCTCTCTCACGCACATATGAAGAATAATAAAATACAGGACAGATAAACACCTGATTCCTAACATTAAAGTCGACTTTCTGTCACCAAACTGTCAGGTAGGCCAACATCATGCAATAAAAAGCACCCTCGGTCCACCTAAATGTTAAGCAAGGTGCAGCGCGATCTGCCAAATTCCCAAACAAGGGAAACTTGATTTGCCCCGGCACAAATATGAAGATGTGCCAGTTTTTACACCAAGCGCATGTGGACCTGTGCATGAAAACAGTGCTCACAAGGTAACCAAATACAGTCGGGGATTTTTTCTTTGCCATACCAGTTACAGTGGAATATGAATACGTTTTTCAACAGTTTGAGGGTATGCCAAAAAAAGACTGTTCTAACGCAAACACATAATTCCTGAATACACAACCTTTTTATAATTAGGGTGCACCAAAAATGGTACTATTTACCTTTTTACTCCACCCAATCTGCATGGTAACAATACTGCATGCTTGGGCAGCATACTTGACACCAGCAGGGATTAAAGAAGCTTGAAACATCCCATTTACATCCCAATTGTTGCTTGTATTAGGCTCTCCACATGACATTTAATCCAGCAGTGGATAAGTATGGATTAATTTTCGCTCTTTGTTCGCATGTAAACACTGATGCATATTCCACACATGTGCCGCTTTGCCCCCATGACAACCACTGAACATGAAAGCTATTTGCTGTTTGGACAGTAAATCTAGATTGGAAGGTCAGGAAGGGTTAACTGCTAATTATAAAGCAACCCTGTGAACTCGTCCATCTTGCGAGCAAGGTTTGGATATAAATTGCGCTCTACTGGACGCTCAGTAATTGAATCCAGATTGGCTCTTTTGTGTTAAGGAAGATTTATCCTGCAGGAATGAGGAAACAGGGTGCGGTTCTTGCATTGTCCACCGAACCAACGACTTTATATGATTTACCCACCTTTAACTGGGCCATAAAGGTCTGTCGCTGCACCAAAGCAATTTCGAAACGGGAAGCCTCTGTACATATCCTGTAGGTACATAACAAGGGGAAGGGGCACTCCATTTTTCTGCAAGCTAGCAAGACTATAGCAATTAATTACAGCTCTTTCACTTCCCACTGATGACTATTGATTCCGCGGTTCAATCATGCGGCGTTGAGATAAATGTCATAGGGAACCACAGTAAACTAAGGACATAAGGCCACCGTTCACAAAGAGGATTAAAATAAATACAGTAACACAGAAGGTGTCATCAACATCTACGATCACAGACTGTTCATTGACGATGTTTGGGCAAAACTATTTTTCGCCGATCGTTGGTCAATCCACATGTCAGAAATTAAATGCAGTATTAGGGATTGGTTGATTAGGTCACTTAAATGTCATGGGTGACTCAAAAAGTCAATAATTAGTGCCACTAATTATTTGATGAGCTCACTAACTTGTCATTGTGATTGGGCTCTGTTTCTGTCGACAGAGCACGTTCGTGCAAGGTAAAATTGGCGTATCTTGATTTTTGTGCTGTGTGAGCCTTGTTCAGTGTGTTTGAAACCATGGACACAAGCGATCAGTTGGAATGTCGTCTCCAAGTAACTACTTCACAGCAATGATATGTGATTGCGCTGGCCAACTTTACATCATCCGCAAGGGGAGATGTTCTTGCAGTTCCTTAAAAAAGTGCTTTGCGTGTGTAGATTTCCTGCATGGAATCCTGCCATGGAGGCTGTGCGCTTCTCCTGCGCTGAATTTAAAGGGGATAAGAGGACTTCTTCCGTTGGCCAGGAACCAAGTCAGCTGTGTTCACGCTCACAACGGCGCAAACCATTACAATCATGTACCAACCAGTACACTCTAAATTGTCCCTAGTTGTGACTGTGAGCATGGATGGTTGTTCATCTCTGTGTGTCCTGTGATTGTCTGGCAACCAGTTCCGGGTGTACCCCGTCTACTGCTGGAAAACAGCTGGAATAGGCTCCAGCATGCCCTGCGACCCTCGTCATGATAAGCCGATCAGAAAATGGATGGATGGATGGATGAATGGATAAAAACCCAATGATTCTGTCACCTGTGTTTCACAGGTCGCGTTTTATGCCAATCAGTACACTTCTAAAGCCAGTGATAACGAATTGATAACTTGTTTTAATATAGCTCCTTTAAAGGGTCCAAGCACACTTCGTCTCATGTGACTCACATATCCTTATTAGTACTACACGTCAACTATTGATGGGTCATTCATTCATTTGTCAGGAATAATTTGTAAAATACTGCAGGTTTGACTTCTGCTAAATAGTTAAAACGTGTATTCAATTAAGTGTGAATATCAGCACCATGCAAGAGTTGCCTTAACTTCTACGGCAATGACAACCAAAACAAGAAAACTCTCAGGAAAGTACTGTCAACTTGCTATTGGTCCAATCACATGCTCAACGTGTGAATGTTGACTTCCTCTAAGTAACGACATAGATCCTTACAAAGCTGCACAGTCTGCTTAAGCTGAGTTACACTGCACAAGGTTTACATTTTAGCAGAGAATCCAAGTCCTTGTGTACAGAAACATCTCAGTGTCACATACACAACACACACAAGAGACAAAGCAGTGACAGTAATTGGAATTCTTCAAAGTAAAAGGGCATCTGGTGTTTCAGCTTGTTTTCAAGTGGCGTTATATTTAGACAGAGCTCACCACCGCTGAGTTAGCTCGTGCTGGGATGTGAAGCCCTCGGAGAACAAGAAAATCTTCAAAAGAGGAAATGCTTACACAGGTAATGACATTTGTACTTGTAGTGCATATACTGTAAGGCATGAATATTTATTAGACTTACACAGCTTATACAAGTGTGCATGGTCCACAACAATGGCTCTGATGATTGGCTCCTTGCTTTTGCCTTGAAATGTGATGACTCAATCAAGTTAGCAATGGTGCATCAATGTATCATAATTGCGTACATTACATTAGCAAACAAACACTATATTGCTTGACAATTACAGCCGTGAATAAAACACAAAAATGAAAGCATAAATGTACTATCTCCATTTTAATACATATTAAAGATGATGAAAATAATAATGCATTCAATAATTAGATTCCTGCAATGATTCAGAAGTGTTCGATGCAAGCCGTTGTTATATTTATGAATGAAATACGATGATATCCAGCACACAAGTGCCAATATTCACCAAAATCTTGTTACACCACCTGCGCCACAACTTAGACCAGCTTCCATCAGGGGTGAAATGTTGTCTACTTTCATTCACCAAATCATCAAGTGTACTGGGGACATGTAAAATAACACAATCCGCCAAGATGCCCAACATGGCACAGCGTGGTCGACCATCCTCCCAGCTACACTAATTGGGGCTTGCACCGACACCAAAATTCAAGATGCGTTAGTTTTTACGCCAGAGCGCATGTGCGCTGTTTACGAAAACAGAGCCCTGACATCTTCACTGGTCTGTGTAAAATTAAGTCATTTCACATAACTAGTTGAATGAGTTTTTAAATGTATTTATTCTTTACTCAATACTGTGATTGTGATGGGTATGCCGTACATTCTTATTTGAGTACATGTGGGTAATAATGAGGGTTTCCTCTCGAAAGGACCTTAACAATGCTTCAAAAGACTTTGTGTCCCCTCCAATGACAGAATGCAGGAAGGTGCCCTTCCATCATGGTATATCACTTGGGTGCACATAAACAAGTGTGTGGGGGGGGGGGGGTGCTTGCGTGCATGTAGCATTGCATGAGAAGAGTAAATGCTTCTGACTCTTTTTTTTCCCACTTGTGTCTTTGCCTCTTAATGGAGGTCAGGCCACCTAAACTTAGCCGAGATCCTTCTACTGTGTTTTATTATGCACCGTGACTCTTGATATAGACGATAGTTTTATAAATACAAAAGTGGTACATTTGAAAGGAATTAAATCCCTGCAAAAGGTGTAGTGTACTCCCCTTCTGAAAGAAACAAAAAGAATAAAACAAAAACAATTAGATGAGCTCTACTGTAATGTCATTTTGAGAACATTTATTCCTCAAAATCTAAACTCGTGACTGTATTGTGAAAACAAATCAGATTTCATTTTATGTGCATTAAATATACTATATCTATCTACTTTGGTATTGCTTATCCTCAATATTAATATACTTTTAATCTTCTAGGCCACTCATCCCGGCTGATGTACGGGACACCGTAACATTCATATCAATAATTTCCAGACCTATGTGTGTGTAGCCTTATTTTGTATCATTTTCTCAGAGACACTTATTAAATTGCCTGCTATTTTACTGTGCGAAGATGGACACACTCCGCTTTCACGCGGTTCCAGCAAGACCTCTGTCACAGTTGTACTCAATCACCAAAGTGCTTAATTCCAGTTTTAGCATGGCTTTTTCATAATTCCCTCTGTTATTTACTCCTTGTAATACTTTTGTGAGAACGATGCTTCTAAGAAGTGTATCTTATCTGCTACCATCTAGGCTTTGATTTAATTTAGGAGGGAAACCGCAACCTGTTTACGAGCAATTGTAGCTAGCCGAAGCTCGTTGCTTTAGCTATCCGCTGCGGTGTCTCGTCTCGATTTGCTGACCACCTGGCTGCAGGTGACATCAGCAAGCCAACCTAATTTTTAGGGACTGTCTCCAGCGTTCAATTCTCGAAAAAAAAAAACGGAATCCGTTTTGTGATTCTTTGTGTTTTGATGAGGCACAAAATGCAAAGTGGTATGCGAGCCTTTTGTAGTTTGAAGCAATACACAGCATGCCTTGAGGGTCTTTTTTATTATTGTTGTTGTAAATAGTTATTAATAAGTACGGGTTTGTTTATTCTTTCTGAACGTAGTAGTATTCATTATTTGCATTCACCCACCTTATTATTTATTCATTTACTGTTAAAGTAGTTCTAATTTTGCACCATACGTTTGTAATTTAGGATGACGATATGTTAAGGTTCACTTCCCTCTGTTCAGGCTGCCACCTGGTGGCAGCTGTGAAACATCGATTTGAGAATTGAAAGCTTTTGTCTGTCAAATCAAGCTTCCTCTGACGTTCTTATTGCACCCAGTTTGCTGCACTGTGCAGCAGGTGATATGTGTATAGGCCAACGTACACAAAAATATTTGATTGTGATTGCAGGACATGGTGAGAATACATAATCGTAAAAGTAAATATGCATCTTAAATTGTTGATACAAATATAATACAGATGAAAGGGGAATATGAAAAAAGAAAATGTTTTAATATTTTTTGACAAATGCATCAGTTAATTATGATTGTATACTCGATGTAATAATAAAATAAAGAGTTTTTATGTTGGATGAAAAAAAGATTAATTTGATATCGATTTTCCTCGACATTTTTCTTGGATACATTTGACAGCCAATATTTTATGACTTAAAGAAAACTGCAGAATATAATGGTGAAAAAAGATAAAGTATGTATGATTATAGAAAACGAATATTCTTTTCTTTTTTGTCAGATAATGAGAGGGGCTAAGTGGGTTTGTTTTATTGTTTTAAATTACAGGACCAGATCCTGAAAGAAGAGTATGAAATATGTTATTTTTTAAAGTTAATAAAATCTTGCATACAGCTGTCAGGAATGTAAATAGCAGAAGAATTGAGAAACATAATTTTCTTCTTTGATTGACCAGTCATTTGAATAGCTGATCGAAATATGTGTTAATCAAAACAGGATGCCAAAAAAAAAACAAACTCTAAAAAGTTTGTCATGTTTGAAGTGGAGTAAAAGAACAGATCAGTCAAGGGGTAGACACCATGGGACAATGAAACTTGGGACACAAACTGAGCAGTGTGAACCAAACTACTCGCTCCTACTTGACTTGTTACGGTACAGGGAGGTCGGAGTAGTGATGAAGGGCTCCCTGACATTTTTCCATCCTCTGGAGAGACAAGGTACCGGCCAGGCCGAGCTCTCTGGCGGACACATGTTGTCACCGTCAGAGTGCCGCGGACTACACGATAAGCCTCTCTCAGTTTCCTCGCCCTGCCAACCACGCGTACCTGAGAGGAACGGGCACAAAGAGCCCGAAATGGATGCTCATTTTAGCCTTGGGGTAGGCCTATATTTAAATAGAGACACAGGGGACACTTGCATGGACCGCTCTGAAGTATAGAGGAATTCTACAGCATAAGAACATGTAGCACAGTTTATTACCAGAGACTGGCTTATTATGGCATTCACTCTTCATTTGTTAGTCTACGTGTCAGTTATTTCATATACACTGTAAAATAGATGTTGGGTAAACTCAAAATTTCAAGGCAAAAAACTTCAATAACATTTTAATTTTAGCAATTGAACTGAATTTGAGTTTTGCTTGTGTGATTTTTTTTTTCTTTCCTGCATTTCACATAAAAAAATGAAAGTTTACAAAATCCTCGTCCACTTTATTGAAGCTCAACTTAGAGTTTGGTGAATTCAAAATTTCAAGGCAACAAACGTCGATAAAAATTTGAAGTTGAGCAATTAAACGAAGTATTTTAAGGTTTGCGAATCCCGTATTTTCAACAAATGAATAAGAGTTTACAGAACTAATTGCCCCTTGTATTGCCCCTCAACTTGAAGATAAAACTAAGAAAATACTCAGCAAATTGTTCTGGGGCAATCAACCTGCTGGCTTTGTTGTGTTAACTGACATTGTTGCCATAAATGTCAATTATTTATATTTTAAAGTTGTTGCAACTTCAACGACTGTTTTAGCCCCCAAAAATACAGCTAGTTTTTTTTGTTTGTTTTTGTTTTTTTTATATATGTAACACGATCCCCCGCGATCGGTGAATTTCCATGAACTGGAAGATGTTTTCTTTTTTGGCCGTTTCTCTTAAGCCATTACGAACCACCCACACGGCTCCCATCCGAATAAACACGTTACCCTAAATGAATGTAATTTTGACAATACATAATGAAAAATACATATCGGCTGATCACACAGCACATTCTAATGAGGAAAATCACTAACAATCCCGATCGAGCCCGGGCCCCCCCCCCCCCCAACCTCCACCCATCACAGGTTCTCACACACTGACCAAAGGTGCGTATTCAGAACGTTTTAAATCAGTTAATATGACGGACTCATTTTGTTCAGCGCGCTCATCTCTTGCTGTAAACTGCTCTGCTTTCTCCTCAAGCCAAATATCAGGCTTCATATGTTATTGTGGAGCAGTGGAGTTGACAAGTCGACCGGTTTGTACAACCACGATAACCCACTGACTGAATATTGACATCCGAGGTGGAACAGCAATTCGTCTATTTCCACAAGCTCCGCTGAAATATTGCGCACGTCGAATGTGACTGAAACTGATGTGGCTTTGCATACATAATGAATGATTAATTTGTTTGCTTGCAATGTGTGCGTGTTTGCCCAAATTTTTCCTCGACAGCACAGCTTTGCCTGTTGCGCCGTGTGATATCCAAACAAATTCGACTCTGTGTTATGTTTGATATCAACAAACAAAACTGCAAAGTGAGTGACGTCCTCTTTCAGGGGTAGAAAATGGTTACTTGTAGCCTTGGATTTTAGTTTTTGTGGGTAGATCTTGAAAGAAAGCATGCTTGCAACAATCAGCCCTCTTTTTCAATCCGGGTTTGACTGTTTTCAGTCAATATTATTGCTATTATTGTCCATTTAATACAAATAGCCTATGAATTGGTTTAGCAAAATTCAGTTCATTTTATGCTTATTTTTTACATGATATGTTTTTGTCCATCAGCGGTTCATGAAAGGGGGTTAAAAAAAATCTAAAACATAAAATTATAAACAGGTTTATTTTTCATTTTATGTATCACCCTTTGTAATATATAAATTATACATCATCACTATTTTCTTTATTTGTAAACGTTACAATGGGTTGATTTGACCCACAATGTAACAAAACTGACTCTTTTGATGATCAATGATTACAACGACTGTAAGTTTATCTACTTTAGAGGTTTATAATAGTAGGAGAGGAGCCACGACACCGGATTCACTTCTTTAACTCCTGACCACGGTGATGTCAATAGTCCCCTACTCTTGCTTTTAATCTTGGTTCATACAGTTGTGTCTAGATTTGGCCTTAATAGATTTGAAGCAAGGCATGAAAGCTATTTCATGGGGAGTATATGAACATGATATAATTTAGTAAAGTGTAAGTGTGATCAAAGGAAATGTTAACTTTAAGGGGGCGACAACACAGGGTTAACGCAAGCATAACAAGAATCTCATCAGTTATGTTGCCCCAGGGTGGAAGTCAGATTATTTCGACATCACCTTTAATGGCAGCCAAACAATGTTATGTTTTGTTCGCCTTTGCTACAGGACATGAGAGTAATTACATTAGCATTAGGGGTCACTTGTCAGCAGAACTTAATTAATGTACGCTTTATAGCAGAATCAGTTTTTGGCCCACTATTCCAATGAATTTTACGTGTCTGTCTATGACCAAAGCAGAAAGGTCCTCTAAGCAAGTGTTTGTCACTCAAACTGTGAAAAAAAAGTACAATAACTCATATCCGTGAGGATAAGCGAGGTAACTTTACACCCTGGGTAACTTTTTACTCACAGTCATTTACTGTTAAACGAAGATAAAGTATGTGCAGTATATCGTAGGACCTGGCCGATTAATGGGCCGGCCAGTCAATGGCCGAATTTTAATTGAAGATCCCTGCTCGATTGGGTTTCGATAATTAGCTACTGAACAATATACTCTTGATTGGGTTCCGAATTATGTTTCGAGCCCTTCATCCTTCCGGCCGAAGCACCTGCTTCCTTCTACCATTTTTGGCAAATTGTGTGATTTGTTTTGGATCATGAACTGTTTCTTTCTCCCCCCCAAAAAATTATCTAATGTTCGCAGACAAAAATAATAATAATAATAATAATAATAATAATAATAATAATAATAATGATAAAAGTAAGTAATTGATATACCTTCATTGTCACGATATATTGCTGACGTAGCAGTTTAACAATGGCTAATGGTTAATTGCCATTAAGGTTAAACAAAACGGACAGAGCAGCAGCCCCATTAAATCGGCAGCCATGTTTGAAAGAATGAATTAGGGGGAAGGAATAACAATGAGGCATGTGAGGCTCTTGTGAGCAGAAAGAGGGAGGGGGAATAAAAATTGGTGGATTTTTGCATGCACTATATTCTAGCCGTGGGCAGAGTAAATCTATCAAAAGGCTGTCACACTTAAAAAGGAGAACATCTGTAACAACAACAACAAAAACACTGCCCATAAAAGAGCGGCTCGTTGCTTTTTAAAACACGCCATTTGGCAAACACGGTGAGATTTAACACATCCTGCAAGGAAAAGAATGCAGGTTAAAAGGGTTAATCCTATTTTTGTTATCACCCGTTCCAATGAACTGTCACAACGCCGGGGTCTCTTTGCGAAGCAGTGCCAGCAGACACAGTGTGAGCACATCACTGACATTGGGGCTGTGCGCTTGCAAGTGGCTATATTTAGGTGAGGCGCGCCATTTTATCAAGCCAACGCTAAGAAGATTTCATCACAAGTTGAGGCAAATCTCCCCAACCTGAGGCTGCCGGAGGAGGAAAAAAAAAAACAGTGGGATTTACTAAAAACCCACGGGGAGCTGAGGAAAACTAAAACGAGCTTTACCCACTACTGCTGAAATAACTCCATCAATAAGTCGTTCCATTGTTGGATATAAAGGTTGTTTTTTTTTGTTTACTGTTGTCTAAAGTTATTTCTACAAGCATCAGTCAATGAAGGCAAGAGACAATGTGAATAAAAAGGCAGTCGTCCAACTTTGGAGAAGTAAAGCACCCCACATATGTGCAGATGACGGACGGGACAGTTTCCCTCGCATCTCGGTCAAGGTCAGCAAAGGCCCAATGCTCGGATGTCTCTGAAAGATTATCCTGAGCGTTTATCCTGTGGTGCAGGGTGTGGTTAAGAGTGAGCACCCTCCGAAAAACAGAAAGGCCCGAAAACCTAAAATGTTCAACCAGTTCAATACTTACCATCACAAATCCTTATGTGTGCGCTCAACACATGATTGTGATGTGAAACGTGATGACAATCAATGAGAAAGTGTTTTCCAGCTAACAGCTGAAAAATATGACAAGTACAGTGGTACCTCTACTTACGAACGTGTCTTCGTCCGAAATTTTCAAGTTACGAAACGTCTCAACAGGAAAATATTGCCTCTTGTTACGAAAGAAATTGCAAGATACGAAAGGTAAAAATACAGTATGTCCTGCTACTCACAGCTCCGAGTTACCTGAACGCAACATACTTATAGATGCTCTGCCATTGGCTATTACCTTGCATCATCCTGGCATCCCATTGTCTTAGAGGGACTTCTAGCGTATGTGTCTAAATGTGTAGATAGATAGATATGTGTCTATCCAGCATCCTCGTCATTCGCCCCTCAGACCATGAGGCGTTCCGATAGTTTTACGTAAATATGAATCACCCAGAAAAAGTGTTTACCAGTCGGCCGATTGCTCACTATGCTGATGTTTGCCTTGGACATTTTCGAATGTTAAAAGCCGACAAAAGCAAACATCCTTGGATCAGTTCTTTACAAAACGCCAGACAAAAATCACTTCTGATAGACAACATGGACTAAAGCGGGCAACAGTTAAACGACCATCCTTTTTATTCTTTACTCTATTCTTTGTTTTTTACATTATGCAGAACTCTCTTTTATTGTGCAATCATCTAATTGTAACATGAATCTGTTACAGATTTTGATGCATTTTTATGGTTTAGGAAACATTTATGTCTGAATTTTGGGGGTGGCTTGGAACGAATTAGGGCATTTATATGGAAAATGCTCTCTACTTACAAATTTTTCTTGTTAAGAAATTTCTCCCAGAACCAATCATTTCGTGAGTAAAGGTACTGCTGTAGTTTGTTTTCAAATGACAGTAATTATGAATTGATTGCCCAAAACCGGATACCATGCGGTTTTACTGTTGCAGGGCTGCACAAAGGGTACAAGGGATGTCCAGCCGCTGCCATCATCATGCTCTTATCCCACTGGCGTGTGCCAGGATCTGCTCTCTGCTTTTGCAGTCTGTCATGCTGCCAGTAATTGTGCCTCTCTTTTATCACCATTCCTTGTTATCTCCAAAAAGGTCCTTCGGGTTAAGTCACAAGGTCCACTGGCAGCCGACGACAAATGCGGAGGAGGAAACACACACGAGCCAGATCCTAAAAACAACCACCACCACTATACCCCCAGCGCAGCACATTTGGCCGGGGTCTGCTGGGGAGCGAGCGATGGGCTTTCTCCAAACCCTAATGACGTGCTAAGATAATGTAGTGTGTGTAATAGTGAGAAGCTGCTCGCATTGTACATGTCACCTTACGCCCTTTTTCTGGATGGTGCCATTATCTTCAGCACTCCAGCCACTGTAATCAGCAAATGGAGTGGCTGCGATGAAAGCCTTTCTTGTCTCACTCCAAAACGGTGATCTCAGGTCAAAGTGCAAGAAGAAGTGTAGGTGGACCAAAACAAAATCACCCTCCTCCGACCTATTAAGACCGACAAGCAGGGATGACAAAAGGAGGCTAAATGAGGAGCAGTCCGAGTCAATATTTGGGGGATCATCCATCCATTCATTTTCGATAGCGCTTGGCCTCCTTACCCAAGTTGGAGTCTATCCCGGCTGACTTTGGGTGAGAGGCGGGATATACACTAGGCTGGTTGTCAGTCATTTGCATGCTTGTGTAGAGATTACAAGTCATCCCTTCGTTTTTAAGATAGTATCGTGAAAAAAATCCTGTGGAATATAGAAAAAGTGGTAAAATGACAGTTATATTGGTTGTCAGTCTGAAAGTGAAAGAAAAAGTAAGAAAAAGTGAAATAAAAGAAAAATTAACCCCCCTCCTTTTATTTTTTTTTAAACAAAACTTTGTCAGATATCATCACAATAAGATTGATATCCATCCATTTCGCACTTGCCCTCTTTCAGTTCAGAGGTGAGCTAGCTGTAAGCCATCCTGGCTGATTTAGAGCAAGAGGCAAAATGCATCCTGGACAAATAACAGCTTTGGAGGATCAATAAATACAGTCACACCTTCTTCCCAACAAAAAGCAAACTAATATGAGAAAAATGCTGCCCAAAACTTGGCCAAAGGAAACCAAAGACAAAACAGTTGAGATGATGTCAGGATATCCAATCACACTGGTTGTCAGTCTCAAATAAAGTGCAATAAAAAAACAACATTCAATTAGCAATTTCTCTCTTTTCTGGTACCCAAACTTAGGTTGCAGGTGACTGGGGCCTCTCCAGACCAATTTAGGACCAAAGGCCAATCAATCACAGAGCACATAGGCTCTACGGACAAGCAATCATTTCCACTCACACTATCATAGGACCATGAGTACCGAGTAAAAACATCTCACCCAAGTAGGAGATGCTAAATCCAAGAATCACAATCAGCTTGAGATTGAGGTAAACATACGAACCACTACACCACCACACTGTCTGAGTAACTAATTCCAATACTGTAAAACGCATAGCATGACAGTGGACACGCAAAACAATGCTTTCTTTTCTGTGTATGAATCTTGATGTCAAAAGTTGCGCATCTGTGGATCCGTGTGTGTTATCCCATGTGCTGTGCTACCAGGTCTTCTCTTGGCTGGTTTCATTTTGAGGACTTTTTTGCGCTTACGTGCCAGTTTGTGGGATGGACACACTTGTGTCCGTTATGACTGATGGAGAACTTTTGACATCAAAACATGCAGAGGTTTTTAATAGACCAGTTTCAGAATCGTATATATATATATATACACACGGGGCACAGAGACTTTACAAACACCCTGTAAAAGAAAAGAGCTTCTGAATAAATGCTCATTGTAATAACCATGATACCTAAAAGGGTTAACACACCGCACACCATTGTAAAACAGTCTTGATGTCAAAAGTTGCGCATCTGTGGATCCGTGTGTGTTATCCCATGTGCTGTGCTACCAGGTCTTCTCTTGGCTGGTTTCATTTTGAGGACTTTTTTGCGCTTACGTGCCAGTTTGTGGGATGGACACACTTGTGTCCGTTATGACTGATGGAGAACTTTTGACATCAAAACATGCAGAGGTTTTTAATAGACCAGTTTCAGAATCGTATATATATATATATATATATACACACGGGGCACAGAGACTTTACAAACACCCTGTAAAAGAAAAGAGCTTCTGAATAAATGCTCATTGTAATAACCATGATACCTAAAAGGGTTAACACACCGCACACCATTGTAAAACAGGAGGCCCCCGAATGGAATCAGAAACCAAATTGATGCTATTTCTAATGCATGTGGCTTTCTTTTTATTGTTTTATTATGCCAAAATGACCACTGGTCAATTATTTTTCCCTCCTCGTAATATTCAGTTATGGCCAAAGCCCGTTTCCCGTTTGTGTGCGTGCGTGAGGGCGAGACAGAGGAAGGGAAGAAAAACTAGGACACGTTCCAAACAATGATGATGGTGAATCGGTGATGATGGTGAAGATAAATCAGGAGTCCGCCCACATAGCAGAGGAGCAGGAAAAATAGCCGCTGTCTACTACCGCTGCATGTGTGTGGTAATACAGCCCATTTGTTTGAGTGCAGCAGACAGACAGCGTGTGGCGTGGCCAAGTCAAACACAATTGATCCAAGGGAAGTATCTCCTGTGAGTCACACACACGCACACACACTGACTTCTTTATCCAGCACACTGGACTCTGGAGGTCTCGGAGCTGACACCCTGCTGAATCCAATGGATTTAGGCCTTCTCCCACACAATTGCAAATGATGACCCTGGCAGAGTTTCTCTACAAAGGGGCCGGCCTCATAGGGTAACGAGAGCTCAAATCTCCACCAAAGTGAAGTCTTAACCAGTTTCAAGTTTCGGGAGGATGACGCGATACATTTACGGATTAGTCTGATGGGTTTCTACCATTAGTATCCTGAGGTGGGGAAACTGTTGCACAGTAATTAAAGAATAAATAAATAAAAATCTCAAAAAAAAGAAAAAGAAAAAAAAGACACTGTGTAGTGTTCGTGGTTCATTGTCTGTTTTAATTTTTTAAAGGTGTAATGGCCATTACTTGGGTTGGACTCAACCGTAAGAATTTTGGTCATTGCAAACGGGGGCAGGGAGCTGTTTGTTAGGCTTAGATCCTAGACATTAATTAGCATGAACTGGACTTGACCAATGCCCTTCTGGAGCAGGGGGAATAATTGAGGTTCTAATTAAAAAAAAAAAAAAATCTTTGACAAAAGTCAAAAAAGGATGTGGAGTGCGGTAAATTTTTTTTTTTTAAGTTTTAATATTTTTACGTGGGAAGATGAAAGGTGTTACTTGACTATTAGCAATGTGAGGCAAGCGGCACGGTTCCATTGTAACTGAAACGGGAAAAATACCTGTAATTTGGTTCATGGAAGATGGCGAAAGAATTAATTGGCATCGGCCTCAGGTCAACTGGAGTCAACTCGTTAGCCTTCTGGGTTTGAGGGAACGATTACATTCAAATAGATATATAGTTCCATTGTAGCATGAATGCCAACAACATACTAGTGGTAAGGGGTTGTATGTTATTGTTTATGTTAGCTAATTCCGATTAATTCCTCATTGAGATTGATTAAAAGTTTTAGCATTCGGTGACCGGGACTACCATTAGCACACCCCGGGGTGCCTGACAGTCGCTTCTTCCTAAGCATATGTTCTCACCCTGTCACACTAACTATAACTTGCTAAGAAACTAAATAGCCAAGTAACTACCAGCGATCCAAGCAATGCTGTATGCCCAACTATGAGTATTTGCTTAAAATTATTTTGCATACAGCGACACTGATTTAGAATGGAAAAACCTTTTGATAGGTGATGTTGTATTGAGCTGTAGGATTCAATGACTTTTTGCACAATAAATGACATCTTGACTTACAAGTAGAACTGATTAAAGTTTTGGACACATTCCGCTAATTGCTTCTGAGCTTTAACAAAGCTTTTTCGTTCACAGCGGTGACTTACTTTTAAATTTTAAATGTTTTTTAATGCAATGTTCCACGGGTGAAGCCAACCCCCTGAAGCGACATATCACATCTTGACCATTTTTCATCTGGTCTGATGGGAGAGGGTCAGTGGAGGCGAGGGGAAAGGAAAAAAAAATCAATTTCAGAGAGACAAGGGGTGTGACTATGCACCTGGGACACAGGCTCAGGCTGAAAAGGTTAACCTGTATGTGCGAGCCATGCGTGCATGAAGAGGTCAACAGCAAGGGAAGATGCCATCGAAAATACACTGCGAGACAAACTATGCATTAAAATACATGGAAGATTGATAACAGAACGTTTCAGTGAAAAAAAAGGCAAAGTAACACTTACAACCATCAAAAAGTAGCCATAATTCTCAGTGTGCTGGTGATCTCACTGCCACATTCACGATGAAGTGTCCCTTCCTTAACAGAGAGCCGCGGCCTATTCTGCGCAATGAATGTGTTAAGTGTCAGCAAGCTCACGGTTTCTTTTTTTCCCCGCGTGTTTCGCCATTTCTCAGCCTTCTCCCTCCCTCCTCCATCAACTGAATGTGTGGCGTTCAAATAATGCATGGCAAAAAGCCAGAAGTAGAGCATGTCAACGGGAATGCACAAAGGAAGAAAAGGTCCGCAGCGCTCTTGGTCACTTCATTGTCACAAACAAGACAGAACCCGTTTCTCAACCTCTCACTTGAAGTTGTTTGAAAACGTATTGCGCATTCTGTTGATTTTGTCAAAGACAATTCGGAATTTCATTAAAAAAAAAAAAAAGTCTGCGGAGTTCACACAAAAGTGCAACATTTCGCTTGAGACCACAGTTTAGGGTGAGCCCTCAGTTCAGCTTGCATTAGGGGATTGGCTTTCACTTTTTCTTTGGCTATTTAACCACACTTATTGTAAAAGATGGTGTCATTCCTAAATCATGCAAGGCAGCTACGATCTCAATTCAGGTGTTGTAGCATTAATTCCATGTTTTTGTTTCTCTTTAGCATTTTTTAGGGGGGCTTTTTGACACACATTTAATTGAAAATCCGATACAAAGTTAGATTCCAAAAAAAAATATTTGTGGATTTGAAGACGACATTTTGAAAATGGTTGAAGGTCACTTCTGTCATATGAGACCTCTCGTTGGCTTCCCGTGTGGAATTTGCATGTTCGCCTGCGTGGGTTTTCTCTGGTTTCCTCCCACACTCCAAAAACATGCATGGCAGCTTAATGGAGCACTCTAAATTGTCCCTAGGTGTGAGTGTGAGCACGGATGGCATGTTGAGGAATTAAAATTGCTTAATTTGATACGGTTTTCAGTTCCCAAGTATTGCCAAATTAAATGTAATGACATTTCTTCCTGCATGTTGTTGGGACACTAAAATGTTGAGCAAAATTAAAGAGAAGACAAATCCTGTTCAGAGCATCCACCACCACAACTGTCCAGAATGGAGAATGAGGGAAGAGGGGCTGGAGGGAGTTGGAGAATAATGTAACTGTGGTGTTGAAGGTGTTAAAAGTAGTCTTGGCAGGCGAATATGGCTGTGGATCCACCTGGGGAGATTATAAATTGATGTGGCAGCATGGGAGATTGTGAGGCGGGAAGGACACACAACATACCGTTTGTTAGGCAAGCTAAATGCATGGAGCATAGCAGCTGGTTTGCCCATTTTCAAAATGTATATGATGTCCAATCAATCAGTATAATCTCGCCTCCAGATTACAGTCACAAGGTTAAACTCTCTTAATACGTGAAGCAGCATTATATGACGTCAGAGGGCAGGGATGGGGTGAGAACGGAATGTCTGACATGCAAAATGGAAAAAAAAAAAAAACCCCAAACAATTTTTTAGAGTTGCTCAGGTTTCACACTGCTTCATTGAAGCAAGGAAGGTCACACGGTAGTGTTCAATCATCACAGGGAACCTTCTTCTACCCTGCGGCCAACAACCCCCACTCCGGAATCACCTCTGCAAGGGCTCCCTCCATTAAATAAATTGTGGCATAATAATCTCTTGGCTCAATATTTATGGATGAGAGTGGGCAGCCTATTTTGACTAGCCCACTTCCAGGGCTGGGCCAGAACCCTCTGTAATCCCCGTGTTTAACTGTGGCTAAATTAAACGGGGGAGTTATTCAAGATGAAAAAGAGCGAAACACAGAAGCTGTGCAATGTGAGCGTGTCACACCTCTGTGCAGATTAGCACTATGAAATATTGCGCCGGTAAGGGCAAAGGCTGACATGCTGGAGTTTAGTTCATACATGCGACTTGAACGCAAAAGTTTTCATTTAGGCTGGAATTTTGTTTTCATTGGGTGCTCATTGTTTTACATTAGGGCTTGTGTAACAGGTAGTGCAAAGACCGAGTTGGGATTATTGTTTATCACCAATAGTTGCAAATGTGTTTATCCAGTTGAAGATCGACGGGAAGTAATGTAGGGGTCCGAAACACCTTCCCATAAATCCAATTCAGTTGCGCCCCTTGGAAAGTTAGAAATGCCTTTCTTGATCTCAACCAAATGCATCCATTTTATCTACTGTTCATTTTACTAGAGTCACGGCTGAGCAGGAGCTTGTCCCAGCTGACTTTAGCCGGAGGCGCAGTCCCTCCTTTTTAATATTTAAGGCTTAGAGGTGTTTTTTCATACAAATATTTACTGCAGTTATGAGATGAATACTGTGTAAAGCATCGTGATGGACAAAGACACATTCCATGTACAAATTCGTGCTGTATAGTGAGGCTTTTATCGTCTACATTTAACTTTTCGTGTAAAGTGACCTCTGCCCTCGCCGCACACACACTCTCCATGGCGGTGCGTGTCTCTACATCTCCTTTTTTCAATATAGTCAGCAATGTCACACTTACCGCACCTCACGAGACCCAAACAAATCAATAGCAAAACACTCTCAAATCAGGTGTCATCAACACCAGTGAAATAGCCAAGGTTGTTATTTCATCTGATGTCTTTACACATGTACACGTATGCAAATATTCACACACACAGACATCTGTTGTCGTTTTATGCAATGACGTGGCGTCATCTTTCGTGAACATCTGCATGAAATGAACTTGAAATGTATTGCTCATTTCTCCAAAATATTTCTACCTCTTCCCGCATCACTGTCAATATGAGGAATTACTAATCACTGTGCCACGTGCCATTTTTTTTTTTTTTTGGTGGGGGCGGGGGGGCTGCAAGTCACTCAACATTGTGTTTTGTGCGCATGCGTGTCAGATCAGGGATGCATTGTATTAACATGAGAAGTCACATTTGTTTTTGTAATGTAAACGATTACATAAAAAGATCGGATTTAATGAAAAAAATCCAAAAGGGGCATCACACCTTGCAGTAGCCTTAATTGCATGCTTTTGTTTCCTTGTTGCCAAATTGCAAGCTTTTCAAACTACTTTCAGATTTGTGTTTCTTATTACAAGGCGGTTGCTTTTATTTCCTACTGTCAATGATAGACAGATCGATACAGACGGACAGATGAAAACTGTTGATGGTGAATTTTAGCTGCACCTTAAAGCACTTGTTGCAGAAGTGACAAAATGTTTTCCCTCCTCAGACAATGAAATGTCCATCAATGTTCGGATGAAAACCAGCTGATGTTTGTCTCTTTGCCCAGAGAAATATCCGGGTGAATCCTATCAATGCAACAGCACTGTGTGCCGAGCTCCAGACAAACAATGCGGCGTGATATTAGAATGCAGCTCTCTGATCGCCGAGTGCCTTTTAATTATCTGGTGATTCAGAGCCTAGAGGACACATCTGTTGGAAAATCTTTCACGTTTCCCGGTGAGAAAGGAAAGTGTCACACATTATAACTTTTTTTTTTCTCACCTTCCCTTTGCAATAAAGATTCTATTAAGACCCCCCCCCCCTCCTGTTGTACACACTATCAGATATGGGGTTGGCTGTCCTGCAGTTTCTGTCAATCAGTGAAATCCCATTGCAACATTCAGCAGGCGAATCCTTCCATCCCCTCTGCAGATGTCTTTCTCTCAACAGCCTTTTATTCCACTTGCGCATTGTTTGCTCAAAACACTTACCTAGACAGGTTTGAAGCAATTCGTGTTGTCATTTTTAAAAAAAAAATTACGTCAGAGGGACTACTGCAAAATAAGTAGATTGCCGGTGGTAACCCAATGTGCTTATCTGCCATTCAAGTGATCCGAAATCAAAGAGAAATTACTAACTACAACCATCCATACTTTTTTTTGTTGTTGTTGTTTTTGTTTTTTTACAGTGATTGTCCTCACAGTCTCTGGTGAGATGGATCCTATTCCTCAAGCAGTTGTGGCTCGTCAATTAGAAGGCCAAACTCCCACCCTGCTGAGTCACAGTGAAAGGGACAAAATTAAAAATAAAAATGAAACATTTCAATAAAAATACTTCAAAATATATGTACATTTGTTTTTAAATTAGCAGGATGAGTAGTATACAGTTAGATTGATTTGTTGATCTCTGGTTTGGTTGCACAGAACATAGCAGATAGACTCGTTAAAAGTGTGACATGCACAGTCGGTCCTCGTGCAATACACACATTATATATGTGACTGGTGGATTCGATGATGGGGTATGCATCTCTCCAATAAAAGTCAATTCGATATTTATGTCGATATATTGGGTGCGATACGCTTCAAAGACGGTTTGATTTTAAAGTGGAACGATGCAATACGCTTTGATTTTATTGGTTCGATGAATAGGGATTACGATTCTATTTGAGATGGTTATGGCTCAAATTGGGACGGGATGATGCCATGAGTTTCTTGTTGTCCTTTTACATGCATATGACTGAACTTCTCAGTTATGTGGATTAAAAAATAAATCTAATCAATTCCAATTTTAACAGATCAAACGCCCAACAGCATCTCGAAACCTCAAAGTTTCCATTGTCTTAATTGTCAATATTTATGATCAAGGGCATAGAACTGATAAATATTAGCAGGGCTCATGCAGAGATGCAGAGGAAACAGTACATGCAGCTCCAATCGGCAGATATTTATGGTCCATCTGGTTTTAAAAGGCTTCCTCATTTAAAAGAATCTCTTTCATTGGGTGCTCAGTGTCACCATGTCGCTGACCGCATCTCCTCGCTTGAAAGATGCTTGTTCAGAACGGAAGGCGGCCACTGGGCTTTGGATGTAGAAAATGAGGGTGTAGATTGGATTATGATGCCATTTTTAATCCGTCTTTTTCCTTGGCTGGATATCGCTCCTCCCCGCTTCTTAGCGTTACACAATACTTGACACGGGAAGATTTCTGCCGAATTCTGGCGCAGTGACGACTACGTGATTCCTTGTGACACTCTAATTTGAGCTTATAGCGCTAAAGCTTTGAAGCAGACATGGGAATCAAACTTTTAGTCACGGCGACCCTTCTCTTCTGCGGCCCCATTAAAAAGGTCCCACTCAGATCCCTGTGTAGTTTAATTAGACTCATCTTGTCCTGTGCTCATCCTGATTTTGGAGAATGTAGGTGTCCAAAGTAGCGTTTCCCCCTCAGCGCATTAAAACTCAAATACAAGCTGAAAGTCGTCTCGACGTGCGGTGTCATCTCCCTGACATGGCACGCAATTCCCCCCCTCCCGTCTAACTTTGCTATTATTTCTGAAAAATACTTTTAGTTTAATGCTGACGAACGACTAATGGCACTGACTTCCTCTGAGAGGTAGCATGGTTATGGTGCATTATAGTTTCATTTACTCGTGAAATGGTGCATTAAAAGTGGTGTGCCTCGTACGGTCCCCGTTCGCAGCAGAAAAAAAAAAAACATGCAGAGAGGGGATAGAGGCGCACGATACATTTTTAGTTCGCTTGATTGGGCTTCACAGCCATAGTTAGAATTATACAGTGGTGTCTCCAATGTCCATTTTGTGTGTGTGTGTGTGTGTTTGGGTGACATCCTCGACTGTTCGACAGCCAATCGCAGACCCCATTATCCTCCCTCAGACCCCAGTCTGTGGGTTGGTTAACCTCATTTTTTTTTCAGAGCATCGCCTCTCTCATGTGATTTAATCTCTACATCTCGCTCAGAGAGTCACACGTGCATCATCTGCATGCAGCTAGAGCAGTGCCGCAGCCTATTTCTGCATCCCCGCTCAAAAAGACATTTCAAAACCGAGGGCCGGAGCCAAACCTCTGACCTTTTGGTTTGAGGACGTTCTCCCCGAGCCCCAAATCACCCTCTCTGGTGACATTTAACACAGTGAGTAAGAGAGCAAGAGAGCTGGATAGAGCAAGGGGGTCAAACGGCAAGGAAGGAGCACAACCATAACGGCCTCCGTGTAACTATGACCAGTTCAAATTACAGGAGACGCCCGCTATTCGTGGAGGATGGCGACCGAGCTGAGCAGGAATAGCAAATTTTCATGAATATTGGGCTTTCCCCTAAAAGTGATTAGAAATGTTTATTGTTTAATCCATAAACACACAATGTTCACAAAACACTTTAAAAGCATCTGAAGATTGCCACCATCTTACACTGCCACCGTTACTGACGTCTTCTATTCGTTTTTTTGATTAAAAAACTGCTATTACGTGTTTTAGGCCAAGATCCTTATATGCAGTCGTGAGAGCCTCTCAAAGAACGAACTTCATTGTTCGCACGGACCATTCAAATGATCTCAGTATCATGAATCATGACTTCAGGAGGTTCGCTTTACATTTCACAGAGAATTTTGTGCTGATAGGCTTCGCTTTCATTTCATTGTTGATTATTCTGACAACATGAGGGACACGAATATATGAGTAGCATTCGGAGATACCGCCAAGGTACCCAAAGGAGGTGTGGGAGGAATACCCAACCCTCACCCTTGCCACATGGGGCTGCACCCAGACAGCCGCAACTCAGCAGTATTCAAGGGGCAGAGGGCTCCCTCATCAACTGCCATTTTCACCATGGAGACAGATAATAATATAAAACACCGCAGAGAAATCAATGTATTTAAGTTGGGCGCACTTCATACGTGGCTACGCAAGATGTCCGCCGGTGACGTCACCTCTTGCTACGGTGAGTCGGCGGGATTGTGAGTCCATGACGTATATGTCACTGCTTCTTAGGCCAAACTTGAATGAATAGAATGGATCCGACTTGTGTGTTGACTGACCCAGAACCGCCGGTTCCAACCATTGATAAAATCAACTAGCGGTCATTGACAGGTTTAAAGATGTTTTGCTAAAGTTCGAATGGATTCCACTGGTTTTGATGCCGTGTTTAGTTTTAACATGGCGTAACTATCGGGAGACAAAAGCAGGCACAGCAAACATGGGCGCAGCCATCTACATTAGTTGAACTTCCACCTTCTACCTTCGAGACACCTGAATTACTCAATGATTTCTTTCAGCCATACTAGAAATATACAATCATAAATAATGGCGAGATATGCTGAAGTGTGACAATTTCACAGGGGCTTGTTTCCACGAAATGGTATACTGCAGTTTGATGAACATTTTCTAATGTTTCGTTTCCGGTTCTAAAGCATCATGAAATATTCACAACCATCCCACTTTTCAGTCAACCGTCTTTGGAGTGGGAGCTCTCGCCCTCTCACAACACCAAAAGATGCTCATTTAGTTGAATGGAAATTCTACAACCCAATGGTTGTGGGTGTCTTGTGTGTCACACCTATGGAAAGACTGGACTGGTGGCATGTCCAAGGTGTATCCCACCTCCTTCCCAAACGTCAACTGGGAAACACTCCATCCCCACCACCACATTGTGACCTTGCACACGAATCAGCCGAGGCAGTAACGGATGGCTGGACTTCACACTTTCTCTCTGGTCACCTGTCCCACATTTGTCCAATTGCCAAGCCATATTTTTTTTTTCTCCACTCGCTGACAAGGGAAATCACACTTCAATCAAAATCAAACCTACCCAGGACGTCACTGATCATGTAAAAAAATTGCTTCATTCACTGTTGGGGATAAAGAGGAAGCTGTCTTGTTTCCAATTCCCAGACACGTCTTATTTTTCCTTTTTTTTAAACTTCACCAAACTCACACTATAATGTGTGTGCTCATCTCTCACAGTCAGACATCTCGTTACAAACCCTTTGATACGTATATGATGGTATGATAGGGTTTGGCATTGCCAATCACGTCCTAATAAGAAAACATTCAATGTGAAAGGGGGAAATGTGCAAGAGTCACAATGTAGCTCCAGTGAATAGCTGCACCGGTGAACTAAGTCTGACACTGGCTGTAATTAAATATTTCCCTCCTTAATTACCGAGCTACAGGAAATGAGCTGGTGGAAAGAAGACGAAGAAAAAAAAAAAACATTTTCATAATTTCCTATCAAGCTATATGGACACTTTTTATTTTGAGTTCACGGTCACTTTTTTTTTTCTTTTGCCAATAAATAAGCCCATATATCCCTTGGTGCCTTCTATAAAGGGCTCAGATGATGTTCAAGCACAAATAGTTGCATTACAAAAGCCTTACAAGCACGAGTAAAAGGGACCTTTAAAGCCAGTCTCGCCATGCTGTTCACAGGCTTCATGTGGCCATGAATCAAGATGCATATGGCCAATAACAAACTCAAGGGCACTAAGGAATCTGCAGAAGATAAAAAGAAGACTGCCTCAGCTGATCCTAACACAATGTGTCTTATAATTCAACGTACGTATAGTTTATTTGACTTCTTTTCAAAATAAAATGTCACGTAGGTTTTGTGGCAATATCGAATGTGACAAGAATTAACCATCAGGTAGAAACAAACAATAAGCTTCCAATTGCACATACATGAGAGAAGCTGTGTGTATTGGCCACTGGTGGAAAACCTCTGACGACTGGGCCATATATGGCCAGTGAGAGTATTTGATCCAATATGACAATCTATATAAAAGCAAATAAAACCTCAGAAGAACAAAAGAATAAAAATACATGGATCCAATTTCTCTAGTGGTTATTCTGATTATAAAACACAATGCAATACAATACATATTTAGTTATTTATTTATATAGCGCTTTCACAATCTCGGTTGCGGGTGAACTGGATATGCCAGCTAATTTTGTTTAAGAGGTCGGGCACACCCTCGACATATTGCCATACTATATGCATATTTACACCTATGGACAATTTAGTCATCAATTAACCCACTTCGTTTTCTGAAGAAGAGCCCGAGCACTGAGAGAAAATCCTGCAGGAAACATTCAAACTCAACACTGGAAGGCCACAGCCTGGATTCAACCTCAGAACTGTGAGGCAAATGCCACTCGTCCAAAAATGCGTGGTGTAATATTGTATAAAACGTGAAATATTTGTAAGCATAATTTTTCATATATTATAGCACTTGAATGAGAACAAATAGCCCCTGCTCAGAATAAGGATTGATGATCTAAAGGCATCAAAACAGCAAGATAGCATACTACAGTATACTATTTTGTTTACCTGAAATCACTGTAGGGGTGAATAATCCAAAATCCGGCAGATTTAACCCGCTCCTGTTCCCGCTCCACCGCCTTCTCGCTTCCAAACATCCTCAGGGAGAACTTGTTGACCCCCGGCTGGAGCATAGCCCCGAACTGACGGTGCATGAAGCCGGCCTGGTACAAGCGCTCGTCGTCAGGCAAGATCTGTTCGATTCCATCCAACTTTATGAACCCGGACTGGGCGTCTGCTTGGGACTCGCTCGGAGGTGCGCTCTCGCCGTTGCCGGCGGACGCGCCACCTCCGCCGGCCCCTTGCGCGCCTTGCTCCGGGGCGCTCTCGCCGATCGCTCCCGGGGGGCTCTCCTCGCTCGGGGTGACGTCCCCCTCAGTAATGAGTCGCCTCTCCTCCGCCGAGTCCGAGTCGTGCACATGGCGGCTGGTGATGGACGAGAGGCTGCCCCGGAACCTCCGACAGTCTCCGTTGGAGCTGGTCTTCATCGGTCTCCCGATGTCGGTCTCCATGATGAGCGACTCGCCGCTTTTGGTCTCCCCGATGCCTCTGCAGCTTCCCACGGAGGTGGGTGACGGCAGCGGCTTCATCCGAATGCTCTTCCTGCGCGTGTCCTTGTCCGCGTCTTCTCCTTCGCCCATGATGGACGTTTTGTGTCCAATGTGCTGGGGCAAACTGTAGAGCCGTTTACGCATGGACGAATGCAACCTGTCCATTATGTCATGGAGCAAAAATTGACCAAATCTAGATTTGTAGGGCAAACTGAGCAGCACCGCGTGGTGCTTCTGATCTCCTTGCGAGCGATCCCTGAAAGCCTGCAACACATGACACACTCGCCTTGCCGCTTCCGAGGACTGTGATAGTGGCTCTTAATAAAATAAACTGCACATTTTTTGGCTCCCTTGAAATGACGACTTGACTATACCTGACAGCTCGCGTGCGTCCTCCTCACGCACAGCCTGGGCGGTCCGCACGGCCACCTCGCACATCTTTACGCCTCTCCGCCTGCATGGCGCGCAGAAGTGGGGGGGAAACTGCCTGAAAGTCACCTTTGCCTGACATGTGAGAGACGCGCCGGCGGATGGAGGAGGAGGTGGGCAGGCAGAATGGAAGGGTCATCAGAAGGCTCGATCCTCTCGCCGAGGCGACGTGAAGGCGACAATCGTGATGGGAAACGTGCACACGGCGTTCCACGGGGCTCATGCGTTGACATCACCCCAATCCATCCAGCGCTGCCGAGGAGTGTTTAGGTGAACGTGTGAATATGCATGATCTGGTTGTGTTGCCATAGGAGCGCGGGGTGGTGGTGGTTGGGGGGAACCAGCCCATCTTGTTTAAAGGGGAAATGTGCTTCCCATTCTTAAAACGCGAGGAGGGAGAGGAGATGGGAGCCTACAGGTAGGTCATTGTTTGAACCCTGCGTGGCGCATAAGACGTGGAAACATTACGTGATTCATGCGGGTGAAAGCGGACTGGTGATGGTGTGGGAGATGCTGCCAGAGACTTGATTCTCTAATTGAGCGTAATTGCTATAATTGCGTGCAATTATGGATACATCATTTGCGAGTTAAACTGATTACAAATGGGTCAAGGTTGTACTGTATTGGAAATACAGCGGCGTAGATACCCCGCGACTCAATGGGCTCCGTGAGTTGGTTACCAAGTTATAGAAATGCCAGCTGAGTTGAAATCTCGAGCCATTTTCTGAATGTTCAATTTAATTTAAATTTTGAGGCATGTTTTCCTCAAAATAATTATTATTATGCCACAATTTTATGTCTTTGTATTGTATCCTTATATATTATTTTAAGATAACTACGTGCACTGCATCTTACTTTACAGTTTACTGTTGTTCATTGTATTTCCTATCAATTGTGTGGAAAGATTATTCCATGTAGGTCAAATATGCAGATCAGGGAATGTTCAGGAACAGGAAGTGAATACTAACAAGTTACGCCCAAGTGGGAACGTAGGCACATAGTATTCACTCTTCCGTCTCTGCAATCTCAAGTCAAACTCAAGGTCTGTGCAAAATCAAGACAAAAGCAGTATGGTTGTAATTAAGTATAGACATGAATACATACCACATAATCACTATTAAGCTAAGTTATAACCCAGCGGACATGTGACATCATTTTGACATCAATGTTATGTTGAAGACTGGATTTTGATGTGATACTGATGTTGAATTGACATCAAAGGCCCACCATGGTATCGGCACCATAAGCCAAAACATAAACAAATGTTTACTGTTAACGTATTGTTTATTGGTTTTACAAAAGCACCAAAACAGGACATAAATTGACGCATTTAATGTTTCAAAAACTGTAATAAAGCACACAGGAGCTAAATAAAAGTGCGGATGAATTACACTAAAGCTCTTTTTTTGTACACTAAATGCTAGTTTCAGGTTAGATGAATTATTTATGAATAAAGAAAAATTATATATTTGCAGAAGCCAAGGGTACAATTCAGGATGCCTTGTAAATCTTGGCTTGCAACTTGTGAACATAGAACCCAATGAACAAAAAAACGGAAATGAATCCGAATTTATGTTTCTGTGGTGGGCATTTATTACAACTGCGAAGATATAAAATGAACTAAATACGCACATTGTATGTGTAGATGAAATGCGTTCAAGTAAGAACAGGAAGTAAAACTTTAAATCTCCAAGCCATTTTGTCACTCAAACGCGCCACTTTTTTCCGGAAATTTTCAAAACTTTATTGGCACTCCGTTACAAACAGACACTTCCACACGAAAATAGTAACATTCACCTGTTTACCGAGGCACCCTACACTCCCTTGTATTGACTGTTTGGCACAGAAAAAGTCGAATAACAACATTAGTAACTTACTTTAAATGGCCAGCACTCTGAATTGGAGGTTGAAACGTTATGGACGACTTATTCCAGTCTCGGGTGAAACCGGCAAGAGGGAATCCTGGAAAGTAAGTACCGATTAACCACCTCGATGCAAATTTAGACTACCGATATCTTGCTAGCGTTTGTTTCACTTTTGCTCTTAAAAATTACTCCTCGTTGTGCTAAACTATGATTAGGTGATGGTTTATATATATATGTGTGTGTGTGTGTGTGTGCGTGTGCGTGTGTGTGCGTGCGTGTGCATTCTGCCTCATCGCAGAAGATTTTTTTCCTCCCCTCTTAGCTGTCACCAGGAACAATGACAATGGCTGTGTTTTTACTCAACCGCTTGGCAAGCTTTCACAGGCTGACAGCAAGCCAAAACGCATCATAATAGCAGAACCTGAAAAAAAAGAGCCAGTGGTTACTCGTCCAATTATTTGTGTGTGTCTGTGTGTGTGTATTTGACAAAGGGATCATGTAAGGCTCAATTAACTGTGATTGCAGTTAACCTCTGATTTGTATGGATATTGAAGCAATTCTTCCCCGAGGAAGTAATGTGTATACTGTCGTTGTAACAAGTGTCAAAATAATGTCACCGCTGATAATATTAAGAGATTAAAAAATTAAAAATTGCAAAAAAATTAAAAATTGCAAAGCAAACATACAGTACAGTTCCCAGATGGCAGAATGAAGGGTCTCTGTCATTATTCCGTCAAAATACACAAAGAACAAAAAAAAAAATACGGAACACTTCACATTGACTTTTAAATGCTGTGTACGGCACAGTACAATGACGACATGAGCTAGGATGTTGCGACGAAGCAAGCGGGACTCAGTGTCTTAGCATGCTTCCTTGTTATATGTTGTACTTTTGAACCCCCTATCAAATTTTTGGTGTGTTCTTGGACACTATGATGCGACCTCCAGATCACCCGTTAAGACTTATGCATCCAGATTTCAAATGAATGGCACTTGTGAGAAGCCACCTCTGGCTAATTTGGAGGAAGCATTTCATCAACAAGCCGCTGAATTACACTCATCAATGAATGTCCTGGCGCAAGAAATTCCTACCATTGACTTAAGTGTGTCACTTGAGCATCTTCATGGAATCTACGCACGCTGGGTAGAGCGATGCTAAAATAAGGGTGTTCCTTGTCAAATCACACCCTGTGTGAATTCTACCAAAGACATAAGTGCTTCTCCCCTTCAGCACACCAGAGGCTGTACTAAGTCCAGCATCCCGTGAAGAAGGAACATCATTTGCACGTTTTAAATCTTTTCAGCTGTTACTACAGTCACTCATGGCATGATTCTGCTGATTCGTACCGACGTGCGAGGTAATGGGGTTGTTCGCCCACCAACTGCCCAACAGCCGTAATGTGTCCTTATTGCATTATGCTGATGGTAACATGATATCAAATTAATTGGCAAGAAAGGATCAGTGCCAGCAGACTTTTTTTTCATCATGATTAAGAATTAAAATGGCAATTTTCCTCTATGTACTCTTTGAGACGACATCTTTTTTTTTTTCTTTTTAACCTCTCCAGATATTTGAAGCAACAAAGAATGAGCCTGAAATTATCGCCACGATCGTGGACTCTGGATACCTGATGGTCTTGCAGGGACAGGAATGCTTGGTAAGAGATTGATTCTGATGGTTCTTAGGGCCCGACCGATTAATCGTCCGTCCAGTTTAATCGGCCAATATTAGCTCTTTTAAAATCTGCAAAAATTGGACATTTCCCCAACAACAAAAAAAGGCAAAGTATTACAAAACAGTCAAATGTTCTGTCTGTAATTCTTACCTTTATTGTGGGACCAAAAATCAGCCAATGAATCGGTTATCAAAATTTTATTCTGCCAAATATCATAATCAGCATGGCCCTCTAAAAATTCAAATTCTTCTGATGTTGCTGCTGCTTTACACGCTTGTGCACGGATTAAAAATTGTCTTTCCAATCTTTCCCCTTGTCACAGACATGCATTGCCATCACAAACATGCACACACATGCTTCATTGTTTCTTTATATATTTTAATGACTCAGCGATAACATAACTCAACAATTGCATTTATTGACACAAAATAACCCGTCACTCACTCCTGGCTCATCAGAAAATATATGTACAGTAAGTATTGCATTAAAACTCATGAGAGGTGAGTGTGGGTGATGCATTAAAACCTGGGGGCCAGACAGGGCAGAGGAGCAGTGCGTCTGCACCAGGAAACGGCAGAAACTTGCTGATCCCAGTTCACCGGTTCACTTTCTTTGCCCTGACCCCCCCTCACCCCCAGGTAACCCTGAATATGTCCGTGCCAGGAATTGGCAGGTGTGAGTGTGTGCTCAGTGTGTGATTTAGAAGGTGCAAATCCTGCAGGGCGGGCTATACGGCGAAGTAGCAGTCATTACATTACATTTAGTTTAACAGCGTTATTGTTAAATGGAATATCTACACAGGCAAAGAGAAATCGCAGATCTAGGTTGAGCATGCTGATGAAAAATGACCAGCTTTCTCCATAATTATTTAGGTCATTATTTTATTTCTGCCATATTTTTTTTATCAATTGCAGTGTCTATTTAACCACTACTTAATTTTGGTGTCTTGCTTATTTTTCCATTTTCACAGAATTGTTTTCTTAGTGAGCTAGAATAAAAAAAGTACTGGTTGTAAATATTTATTTGGGAGGTAAATCTCAGAGCATGCACAATCTTGCAGATAGATTGTCTCCACTGCTGTCGTGTGTTGACCTTGTGCAAACCAACATGCATTTTCAGACTACTTGCTTACACCAGGCCATCGATAACATGTTTCAGAAATGCTAACAAGCTGATAATCCCATGATGGCTTTGTTGGTTTAATTTTTTTAAGATTGGCGCATGTCAGGAGGGACAAAAGAGTCTTAAAGCCCTCCTGTGCCTTGAGGGAGGACTCCAAGAGCCAGTTAGCGGTGATGAGGCGAAAACAAAAAAGGGAAAAAAAAGGAGGGGTAAAAGTTTCCAACTGCTCACCATCTCTTTGGACGTTAATCACGATGTTCTGAATATGTGAACGTTGCCATACCAAAATCTGGCGCAACGCAGCAATAAATTCTGATGTTCCACATGCACACATTCGACTCCGGATCGTGCTCATCCATGAAACTGCTTGCCACATACCGCCACTCTCTGCTCTGTAATTCACAAAATAAATTACGGCCTGGCTGCATCTGCAAATGTCATGCTTGCGATTCCGGCAATTTATAGTTTGTCACACTTGTTATTATACTGTAGATGGCCTGCATTATTATAGATTGCAACATTTAATAACATTGCCATTAATTAGTAATGTGGGTTTCCAAATGATAAGCCTGGTTGGGAGATATGTGAGTTTATCACCTGCAACTAAATTACAGCAAGATTGAACAGTAATCGCGGTGTTATTGATGGCCATCCATCTGTGGTGGCTGTTTTCTGACAGCAATAAATTTGGCAGGAATTTTTGTTTACAAAAGTGTTAAGGTAGTAGTACAATATAATGGAACTGCGAAACACAATTGCTGGACAAGTCTCATAAGTGGAGTTTTCCTGTTCTCCCCGTTCTCGCGTGGGTTTTCTCCAAGTACCCTGGCATCCTCCTAAAACTGGCCATCAGTTTGATTACGAGTGTGAATGGTCGTTTGTCTATGTGTGCCTTGCCACGAGTGAAGGAAAATGGACGGATAATTTTTAAATTTAGATTATTTTTACACCTGTATGACAATGAATATAATACATATTCCGATCTTCATCAAAACATTGCCTTTTCGGTTAATAATTGTATTCTTCTATGATGGCGACCGTTTTATCCTGGACCCCAGACAATTTCCATTTGTAATTTTTTTTTTCAAAATTTGAACAACTCGGTTGATCAGCATTCTGAATGTTATTTTCAGAACTCAGGGGTTCCACTGGATGCCTCTGACGATTGTGTATAGTAACTAATAAATATCTCACTGCCTTGTGGACAACAAACACAATAATAGTCGGTGTGCTGAGTCACAGATATCGTGTGTTCGCCAGTCAGGATGATATTCAGGTCAGACTGCGACTAGCTTTTTGCCCAGGATGATAGAGCACCGTATTATAGATTGGTGCTGTAAGCGCTCAGGAAAGTTTCAAATATCGTCAGCTTAGGAGGGCCCACAGGCCGCACGATAAGGCTCGGCGGGAAAAGATGCTGTGAACTTTAATTTTCTGTGTTTGAAAGAATAGTGTGATGTCAGTTACGGCCTTCAGAACACCTGCTGTAGACATGTCGTCAGCAGAATAAAATCAGCACAGCCTTTAAGGTGGCTCGACTCAGGAACTCTACAAAAGTGACAACGTTTACTTTTCACTAGGGGTGGGTTAAGAATTTGTGGAACAAATTGGTGATTAAAAGTGTTTTGAAGCATCCACCCATCTATAGCGCTCGTCCTTCTTGGGCTAACTGGTGAACTAGATATTATCCCAGCTGACACTGAGCAAGACGCCGGGTGCACCTTGAACTGGTCGTCCGATATTCACACTTGCACCAATGGACAATATAGGGTCTTCAATGAACCTACAATGTCTGTTTTGTCTCATAATAAATGTATTTTGAATCCTTCCTGTCAAAATAAACTTCACTTAGGAGCCAAATATATCTTCCAAAGTAACTGAGAAAATAGAGACCCCTGCTGACAAACTTTAGTAACAGTAATCATTTGCCTGGGGAACATCAAATGAAATGGGGTAACGGCAATTGTCATTTGTTTTCTTCGGAATGAATATGATACGTTTCCAAAAAATCAACATTAAAAAAAGGTGAGTTTTTGGAGAGTGTGAACACACATTAATCAATATCAAAATATATAAAGAGATACTCGTACCAGATTTACCAGAAAGCCAATTTCCATCTGTACTCCAATGTGGTATATATTTCCCACTTTTACTCTTGCAGGAGACAATTCCTCTGATTAATGCCAGCGATGTTTTCAAAGTCCACCAGAAATCAGACAACCTGCTGCTTCGCAATACTGTGAAGGTGAGCCGTTTGACTGTAGCTTTTTATTAAGTGCCTGTCAGTTATTGCCCTCGACGTTTGTTTTTCGCCTTACGTTCTCTAAAAACACCTCACAACAACCTTTTGGTTCTAATGAGATGCTGATTAACAAAGAGAATATTCACGTCTCCACTTGGAGTGACAGCGGCGAGATTGTGTGTCTTCAGGGATCGGGCCGCGTGATCAGGATGCAGTTTGACGGCAGGAACAAGACACAGGCCATCAAAGAGTGCTCAAGTGCTGCAGAAAAACTCCGGGAGTATCTGCCTGTCAACACTCTCGATGATGCGCTGCCACCAAATAATCAGCCACCCACTGATGTCCCTGCACCGATGACACAGGTGACCCATTTTGCTATTTATTTAATTCAAAATAAAATCACATTTTTTGCTATAACACTGGCCAACAGCAAATTTTAATCAAAGATGGCTTGATGTGTCTCAAAACCTATTTTTCACACTGCTTAAAAATAAATATCTTTTCCAGCACAGCAGGTTTTTGAGATATTTACATTTTCTTCAAGTTTGACCTCTACGGATTTTACCATGCATTTTAATTTATAGCTTGGATATTTCAGAAATAAATCCATATGTTGGTGAACTAACACTTACTAACTCATAATGTTCAGTATATATTCCTATATCACATATTATATTATTGTTACAGTACAATATTATTAAAATAATGAAAACTTGATGTGCTAGAGAAAAAAAAAACTTGTCACAAAATATTCAAATCAGAGAATTCTTGTCATCCAAGTGTTCGTCATTTCCAACTAACATGATATTGAGACGCTTGTTAACGCTGGACAAATGGACTTGGACTTTTCCGGACTCTTTGCAGCTTTTATTGAGCCCGCTTACTCCACCCTAGTTTCAGCCAGATATTGGTCTTTTCTTGACTTTGGGGGAAAAAAAAAAGTCAAGAGTGAAGAAGCAAGTTAATGCCTTGATGCGGAGGTCTAATGAGCCATGCATTATTTTAAAACATTTGACATTATGAGGTGAATTTTTTTTACCCAAAAATTCTTGTCAATGATCCAATGTCATTTTGTGTTAAGATGTTTATTTAGTGCAATCTGGGAACAGCACTCAGTTGTACAACCAGTGTATTGCGTTTGCATTTGATGCATTCAAATTAGAATTCTGATCTATCATGCATTTCTAATTACTTTTTTTAACATTGATTTTTTTACAAAATACTGACGGCAAACTGGATGTCTCCCTTTAGTTATTGCTGTGGAGACCGTATCTGACAGCTGATTTATCAGGGTTGTCTCAACTAGGTCAGTTTCATGGACTCGGACACTAGATGGCGTTATTTACAATACTGTCATCTTTAGAGGTCACATTGTTGCCGGTAGCTTGAGGGACTGATTTACTTATGCAGTATAGTCTTGACTATCTAGTCGATCGACCACCTTATATTTATTCACCCACAAACGACTATTGAAATATACATTTTTTTTACTTACAAGGTCACTAACGTTGACCTTGCCAAATGAATGATAATACACAACCCAGTGCTAAAAATAAGATGCTAAATCACATTGACACCGTAAGACTTTTGGAAGATTTTTGGTTCTATTTGGGAAAATCTTGAATGTAATTGTTTGAATATTTTATGCGTATTTTGATTCAACACTGGGCTGTGAGCTAATTCCGTGTGAGGGGATGAGACACAAAGGTGTGCATCGTGCCAACGGGGTGGAATGTGACCTTTTAGTGAACAGACACACCGAAGGAGTTCCCAGCGCGGATGAAAGAGCTTTGAAGAGGGGAAGCGAGAGTGGGATATTTTCAATTAGTAATGAAGCCAATTGATTGGACTCTCTAGTCTGCAGCATCGTGCTGCGTCTGGTCACATCTTTCTCATTTCATTTTGTGTTTGAAGCCGTGTCCGCAGCAGGGTGAGGCCGCTGGAGGCGAACCAGAGGTTGCCCATGGATCACTGTCCATCAAGCGTCTTGCCCAGGTATTTGATACAAGTCATCTTCAGCCTAACTACCAGCCAACTAATACACAGGGGAGGTAATTTTTTTTAGCACCCCCAGCACCTCTTTAACTTATAGAAAAAGCAAATGGCAATGACATTCAAAAGTTTTGCTCTTTATTTGTTCTTACCGAATGGGAATTGCTTTGAAAAAGGCTATTTTCCAACAGTCTTAAGTTGGATCCACTTCAACAGATGTGCCATCTCTCCCTTCTCGTTTTAAAATTGGAAATTGAAACAACGGAAAACGGACCTTCATCTGATTTTCTATTATGTGTTTATTTAACACACGTCGGGAAACAAAATATGACCGTTTATTTGTTTCCCTCGAGCTTGCTTTGCCAAGAACCCGGAAGACGGTCTTATTCTGCTGTAACAAATTACGGATATATTTGTTTCTCAACTTGTGTTAAATAAACATGTAGCAGAAGACCAATTTCCAGTTTTTAAATGAGAAATGAGCGATGGCTCGTTCCTGTTCGATGGAGACAGCAACACTGGCCTCTAGCGGATGGAGGAGTGATGGCTTCCCCACATGTGAATATCGGAGACCTGTGTGTGAATATCTTCAAACGGCGTTTGATAATAAATTCGTGTGCCCTCTCATCCACAATTCACACACAGAATTGAATATTTAAAAATGCTAAACATGACACAAAATAAACAAACACATCGTGCATATATTTGTGGATCTCATAAACGCGAATATGGCGCATAATATTTGTGGACCTGAAAAACACATGAAAAGTGTGAAAATCGCACATAAATTTTTGGATCTCAAAAATGTCTGAATATCGTGCCTATATTTGTGGATCCTAAAAGCACATTTGAAAATCACAAATATAGTTGTGTGAATAATTTGGAAACAAATCTCTCCCCATAGAAGTCACCCAAATGATCCCCAGTCATAAGAAGATAGATACAGATGGGCTACATTAATTTATGATTTTTGTTGTTGTTGTTGTTGCCTACGCCATCTCATGTGGGCAGAGCACGGTGAGAAGGTTCGATGATCATTTGGAGGATTTGCCTCAAAAATGAGCTTTCGAAGACCTGTCGTACTGATGTATGCAATTGAATTTCAATAGAACCTCTTGGGAGAGATGCCTCTGGCATTACCTGGGCTGTACCGTCACGCATCTTCAGAACTTAAAGACCTGGACGCCTTCGTGCGCATATGTCTGTTGGATCCCAGCTTCCCCGCTTTGGTGGAGCAGGTGGAAGGCGAGCTGAGGAAAATACTCGAGGAGTGAATCATCATTGACAACTGAAGGCAGAGAGGAGGTCAAGTCAATGCTGCGCTTTTGTGTTTGTTTGCTGTTTTTCCCACGCCGTTCCCTACGTAGGAGTTCACTCGCTTTGCGCTGCCAATGTCAACAGCGTCGTGGTTATACATTAGCACGTACGGCATTTCATATTGTTGATTAGATTAACGCAGCTTTAACAAAACTCAATTCCGTTTTTGGTTTTTTATTTTTTTATTCAGAAAAAAAATAGT
This sequence comes from Hippocampus comes, assembly GCF_001891065.2. NCBI lineage: Eukaryota > Metazoa > Chordata > Actinopteri > Syngnathiformes > Syngnathidae > Hippocampus > Hippocampus comes. The sequence goes on from NW_017805135.1 coordinate 3,836,265, forward strand.
GGTCTGATTCATATGTTTCATCGTGGCTATATACTCTGTTCCTTCTGTTCTCACATCAATTCAGGTCCGTTTCCCACCGCAACACACATCATCATACATTGTATTGAAAGGAGGAGTCATGCAGCTACAGCAGTTAATGTCGCTATGCCAGCATCCAAGGGATCCCACGATATTAAAGCTTGACTGTTTGAAACAAACTGCCCTCCATTTAATCTATTCAAGAATACATTTTGCATAGGATTATAGCCATGCTATATAGTCAAATAAAATTAGAAAATAAAAATAAATTCAGAAATGTTTAAAAAAAATATCTTTTTTTAACAGATTTCCTATCCTTTGAACACTCATACTGCAACATATACAAGACACTCTAAGTTACTCTCAAAATGAAATTAAAGTTATACACATACCATTGATATTTAGTTTGATAAACACACATTATTCATTTTCTGTATTCACGCTCCATTAAATTTTAAATACTGCCAGTCACTGAAGCCCTTGCTTCACGATAAAAGTTCTATTAAAAGTGAACTTGTCACAAAATCAAACATTAAATGACCATAATATGCTGTACAAATGTTCAAGAAGAAAAAATTTATACATATATATATATATATATATATATATATGAGGGACACAGAAGATGTCTATTCTGGGTATCCTATTGCGTAATTATTTTGCATGCATTTACATGATATGTCATACAAAAGGGCAGGATCGGCTCATCTGAGGGCCACGATTAAAATCAATTCAGGAGACCTCAACATCACATCGGGAAAAAAAAAATGCGTACACCTCTGCAGTGATTTGTAGTCACAGTTCGTCATCCTGACATCTTCACGCGACAAGGCATGCTTTAAGACTCCCCACACCGCTTGCTCCTTGTTGCCAGTGTTATGCTGATATTGTTTCTTGTAAAAAGAGACCAGATATGCTTGTATTTTTTTCCCCTCTCTCTCTCTCAAGATAGGCTGCAACTGAGCTGCTGCCATGTAGCCAAAAAAACTGCAGTTTCACCATCTCATCTGTGAAGAGAAAATAAAGAGAAGGCATGACCACAGATAATCCTCGGCAGCGCGTTCTATATTTAGCACCCGGCATCACTCCCAACAGTCAGTGTCTTACATGAGTCGATTGCTTATTTTGTGGTTCTGTGACGGACGTTTTTGTCTTTGTGGTTGTTCGTAGGATTGGTTTTCCTGGGAAAGAAGTAGGTAGGGTTCAGAAAACATGAAGGTTAAAAAAAAAAAAAAGTCTAATCACATTATGAATGAGTGTATTTTCAGAAACAATGGCCTGTTTTTTTTTTAATTCAACTGCAGATAGTGGAAGGATTTTTGGCATTTAAAAAACAGTTTAAATCATGCTACTTAGGGAACTTGTAGAAAAAATGTGGTCAGGCTCCACGCTGAGAGACTATTTACGCACTTCGATGCAGCTGTTTTGGTTTGCCACAGAGTTCAAATGGGCATTAGTTAATTGTATAATGTTTACGTGTCAGCTATCAAGTCGATGAATGAAATTATTTTTTTTCTTGTTGATGTGGAAAGTGGCATTTAAAGCAAAATAATGTGCACACAAAGGACTGCTCGGCATAAATGCAGTGTCCCGACAACAAATGAGACAGATTGGGCAGCCCCTAGCACACTACTTTGCGGCATGACTACGTCAGATAATATTGAATCATGTAAGCTGCCGTCTGTTTAATATTCCGGAGAGAACGTGTTTCGAACACACACAAATTCATCTGCGCGATTGTGTGTGCTGCTGCTGTTTTAGTTTGCAGCAGAGGGACAGCGGTGTCTAATTGAAAGTGGAGTTTAACTTAACGTAAGAAAATATCTAAAGGGGCCATAACATGCTAAATCAACATTTTTTTTTTTTTTTTTTTTTTTTTAGCATTTAACCATGCTAAAATGCTAATTCCTCACCAAAAACACCCTTAAAGCGGTGTTTTCCTCCATTCAACCACTTCTAAGTATTTCTGCTCATGACTCTTCTCGAAGCAACACCTCTGCCCAATCAAAGAAAAAGACTGGGTCCTCACTTTTCTACATCACAAAGTGAAGAGCCACCCCCATACCGTCCCTGCAGACTAAACACGTGCTTTCTCAGTTTCTCAGAGCAGCCGACACTTTCATTTTTGAACCAGAGTTGAGGAGAAGTGGCTCTTTTCACACACTGAGTCCCATTCCCTTGAAAGGGAGATCTCCATCTGCCAAAGTGGAGCGTCTCTACTTTCCCGGCCCGACGTTTCGGGGATGGCGGATTTAGGCAGCCGTAGATCGACTTCGGATGCCACAGAGTAAAGACAATGAGCTGTTGACATTGATGGGCGGCCAAATGATTGACCATAAGCTTGGAGTGGTGTGGGTTTGTTTGGGAGTCCAGTAATGGAAAAGCGGCACAAGTCTGCCTGGTGATAAGTACTCTTTGGTGGGTGGTGCGCACAGCAACTAGCTTTAGGATGACTTCATGGAAGGGGAGGGGCCGGGTTTTAGTGAAGTAGGAGACTTAGTTCCGGGTTAGAAAAATAGCCACTAAAATGAATTGTTTCATAAGAAATTAGATCGCCATTGTGCCAACAGTAATATATCACCTTATTTGTGTTTATAGTTAATTGTGGAAAGCTTAAAATGGCAGGATGTAGCCCCTTTAAGACCGCATAAGGAACTTGTTTCGATGTGGAAAGAGTCCACACTTACAATTCATCCAAGAAACTATTTAAGTACTTTGGTGATCAACAGAATTCAAGTGGGCTCAGTAGTTGTCCGCATATTAACCTCACTTGTCACTTACTGTACAGTGTTTATTTTCTTCTGGATGACCTGAGCAGGCTAATTGGGTTACGGTATCTAGTTGAGGAAAGGCCACTATTTAAGAAAATACGACGTGTGTAAATCTGTTGACTTACATTGGTCCAACTGGCTCATCATCTTTGACGGGGAGAACAGGGAATGAAAAACAAACATAAAATACAAATGTGAGATAAAGGTCATAGAAGAAAGTCAACCACATCAACTTTGTGCAGGTAACTATTTCACTGAGGCATTTAAAAAAAAAAAAAGAAGAAGAAAAAAACGGATTTAGAAATGCTCCAGAGTTACTCAATATAGGCCACCGAATTATTCAAGCGTGACCGTTTGCTGAGAGAACAGATTGCTTTGGATGCTGGTGTGACATAGCCGTGCACTCGTGATAAGCTCTCAAGTCAGCAGCCTTCTATGCACAAACTGTTTCAAATTAAAAGGATACATTTGAAAATGAGGCTTCTTGGAAGGCTGTAAAGCTGCACAACTACATTAGCGTGGTAAAATGGCTGGCGGTGACATCATGTTTAAGTAGTGGAATGCGATAACTCTGCAATGGACCCTTTAAGCTTCCACAAATCAAATTTTAACCCTTGGGGTTGCTATTCATTTTCAGACCGAGCATAAGTGTCGGAGGCTTTCAGATGGCTCATTTGAAACCGCCTTTTAATTACAGCCAGCAATATCACAATGATTGTTTTGAAAAGACCCCAAAAAAAAAAACAATTCACAAATGAGCCATTGTGCCCGATTTGGCACAATAACACAGATCTTTTTTGAGCTTCCAGCAGCATCATAGTGGTTTTATGATTTCCCTACAGCACGACGCAGTGAGAATGTCCACATTTCCTGCTGATTTTTAATTCATTCATAATAGCACACCGATTTTTTTTTTTTTTTTTTAACAAGAATAGTCAAACATTATCTCAATCAGCAGTGCATGATTATATTGTCCATTGAAAGGCTGTAATTTCAATATCTCATTGAGAAACATCCTAGAAAATAGGACTTGCGTGTCAAGCCACGTTTCCACCAAGGGTACAATTCAAATCAATAAAACGGATGAGGCTTTTGGTTCCAGCGCGAAATAGTGAAAGCTGTGTTAGCTACACAAGTGAAACAGTTATTTTTAAAAAAGACAACAAATGGCGTGGTGCAACGCTGTGTACTAGTAAACAAGAGTCTTGGTAATCTTCAGGTGTTGTTTTTTCCCATTCTGTTAATTCTATTGTAACACCAATGTAGACTGCGTTTTTCTGTCAATCAATCATTGTTAACAACATGTACGACTGTGGACCACACCCCAACAAAAAAATATAGCAATCTCCCCCCTATTTGCGCTTCCGTATATCAATAACTCTCGGGTTCAGCTTCACCTTGGGCAACGCTTTCCCCGCCCCCACCCTCCAACCACTCTGCCCTCTCCAAACATTTTCTTGATCACCAAAATCCTTCCACAAGTTCTTCCATAAATAGCTATGGTATAGGAATGCTATATGTATTACCAAAAACGGTGCTTTTAAAGCATTACGTGTTTTCTTTTGTGCCGGTTAGTCACTTGAAACAGTGTTTTATCTGTCGACCTGCAATTCAATTAAATTCTCCAAAATCACATTTGTAGACAAAAGTTAGATGCGGTCTGAGCAGGCATAAGTTTAGACCGACTCTCTGCCACCATATTATCAGGCGTGCGAGCGCGATTCAAATGAAACGCCCTTGCGACCCCAGAACACCCCAGCGTGGTGCAGTGCGGTCTGCCAAATTCCTTTCCAGGCGTGACGAGTCTTGCACCAGCATGAAAATCAATATGCGGCAGTTTTTACGCTTGTGCGCAGCTGCACTGTCTGCCAAAATAGAGTCCTAAGTGTCAATGATGGAAAGTTGAGTTACTGTTGGTCCACGCATCAATTTCCTCCAATCGGGCAAGAGATTTTAAAACGAATCGCGTCCTTTAATATATTTATGTAAGACACGGGAGCACATTTAGCCAAACTATCTAGTACCGAACTGAACTTTACAACTTGGTGGAAACGAGGCGTATCGTTCCATATGGTACCCCGGACGAGGCGTTTGGCATACAGATACAAACGTGTCACCGGGTAAGTAAACAGCCACATGCAGTTCCAAAGTCGCAGATCGGCAGCGTTAGAGCAGCATTCCATGGCGTTAATATGAAGCGAAGTATTACAGCAGTCATTGTTTAGTCATGAATCATGGCGCTGCGATCAATTGCGGCGGGACGTCTTTCTGCATATGCCAACGTGTTCTCACCTCCTATGCATACGCCACACAAGCTGTGTTTACTATACAGCCTCTGCAAGCACATGACAAATCGCAGATTTTTACTGTGTGACAGTCGTAACAAGACGATCGCTTTTGTTCACAATGCATGCGATTTCGCCAATGATACTTTTTGGCAGGGGTTGTTGTTTCGTTTTGCAAAAGAAATGATCACACAGTAAAAATCCCAAGCAACTAGATTTGAAACACAGGGGATAAATGCGAGCCTCTGCCTCAGAGCCCTAGACTGTGGAGCATGGGAGGTGTTCAAATGCAGCGAGTCCTAATGCTCGCAGACAGAGGGCCAAAACCGGCGGGAATCTGGGGTGCTAAAAGGAGATTTTAGAGAGGCTGTGCCTCGTGAGCTGAGAGTCCTCACTGCTGATTTGAATGGCATAAACATAGCAAATATAATCCACCTTAATCGCTTCATTTTTCCGGTGGATGAAACCAACTGGAGGCCATGCGCACACTTTACTCGAGCTGTGCATGCACTGATGCGCGCCAATGTTTTATTTGACAAAAGTGTTTTATTATTGCTTTGCTGTTTCTCCCAAGATTGCGGTTTACTGCAACATTGTTATTTTCAGAGAAGAAAATATTACTTAAAAATAGATCACAGATCAATAACAATTATTTTCAAGACATTGATTCCGGTTGACTATTTTTAGCTGTTATTGAAAAGACCAAGAAGCTCTAACATGTTTTATACTGGCGAAATTCTTTGCTTCAAAGATTTGGAAGAATTTCCACCCCATTTTTCTATACATTACGTTTCCACCGCATAACTCCCCATAATGTGCATTAATCAAACTAAATCCATTTCCCAATTCCTTACAGGATACATATGTCGCGTTATCCTGTCTAATACTGTGGAACCTCTCAGGATGGACACAATCTGTGGTTAACCTCCATTTTTTTTCTGATGGGAAATAATGGAGGTGTTTTCTGTTCGAAGGTCAAACTAATTATTGTGCAATTATCGTCATCGCTTCGTGAGAATAATAATATTATTATTCGGCGGTGATCACTGACTCCGCAATGTGTTTAGCCGGACTATCAGCTGAAGGTCATTGCTAGCGACCTGGTGTGGCGAAGCTCGCACTGACCTTGCCTCAACCACCGACGACCCGCGGTAGGTGACATGAGCGACGCACGTGCATCCAGCCCAGCGAAGCTTTTGTGACATCTTGGTGGTCGATTCTCAGTTTTGCTATTTAATCTGCAAAAAATGCTAATTTTGCCTCACAAACTGCGATGCGGATCCAATTATTTTGAGCCTTGAAAATAAATCTCAAGAAAAAGCAAAACAGAAGCAAAGTAAATCTTTTGACACATGCGTGAATTTTCCCCCTAAATTATTGTTGAATTACTTCTTGCAAGTCTTTCAACTCTAGAGGTTCCACTGTAGTAAAAAAACACTTGCATGCACAGTTGTGACCAATCCTTTTATGCCAAGTTTGCTCGCTATCCCACTTGACCTCAAACTGATATAAATACCCTTTGCAGTGATGTGTTATCACTCTCCCTTTGTCAATTTACAGCTGATGAAATGTTAAGAGGAGCGCCTTCAAGTGTAGCCGAAATAAAACTGTTTAATATTCCTTCCACGTTCGCCAGAGTAAATCTTCTTTGTTTGCTTTAAAGCAAACAAAAGCATGATGTACCCCGAGGCTTTGTTTGGGCTGTATTAGCGTGTTTGGTTAGCCTGCTGTTATCCATAATGACAGCAGGGCCTGTCGCAGTTGTGTTTTAGTGGAATGGGGCTGTAGTGGTATGTTGAATTTTTGAAGAGGATAAAGTCACATTGGTAAAGGTTAGGCATAACCTTTGTTGACTCCTGGCTGCCTTTGGGGTTTCGAGACATTTCAAGTGCTCACGTCCTCCACCGGAAGCGTACGGCTGTTTTTAAAGGCGCATTGTGGTTTAAATACATGCAGAAACGTTATTTGAATTTCAAGTCAGTTCTCTTTTTTTTTTTTTCTCTTGGTATTTTTTTTTTTTTTTTTTTAATCAGATTTCATTGAGCTGAATAAGACATAATGTTCAGTCTCGGCCCGTTAAGATGGCTTCCTGAAGTGTTTTGCTGCAGGGGTGAGTGTGTTAATACAAAGTTGTGTTTGCAGGCGTTGTTTACCTGCCTGTTTGCAGCGCGTCCGCCCACACTCAAAACCAGTTTGTGAGATGCGGCAACACAGAAGGCTTTAAAAATTATTGCAAGGGGAGGCATGCAAAGCCGGAGCACTCGCATAACCTAATATTACTGTATATCGTTTGAGGAATATTGAATCTCTGGCGGTAGATCAACATTTAACAAACACTGAGATGGAGCCAAATTCACACTTGGAGTTTTTTGGGGCAATGGACAGTAGGCTTGTTATAAACAACTGAAAAAAAAAGACATCTCTAGGACCATGCAGAATCTCTCACTTACCACCCATTTAGATTATGGTGCCGTTTCGAAAGGGGAAGGGAAAAATAGTCACCAATTCAGTTGCACATCTGAGTTGATATATATACATTATTCACATCATTGTTACCATGGCTGTCACTCAAAAGGGAACAACAGTTCTTCAAAAGGTTGGTTCACCTCTCATGCACCTCTCATTGCATGTGTCTCGCATGGGTATTACGTGAGGCAACACTTCCAGTTCCCGTTCGACACATCACGTCTTGACGAAAGTCACAACACATACTTCAGCAGGGTAAAAAAATTGAGCATTTTCTCTCCAATCTAAGTCAGCAAAGGCCCAATTCTCCGAAGCATTAATAACATCATAAAGTTTGTCAAACTTGTTCATGCTATCATTCAAAGCTGAGAGAAAAAAAACATGCACGCTCTCTAAAGCGCACATCTATGTAAGCAACTTCAAATGCATCATGTTCAATGATGACAGTTAACAGATGGACTAATAGTACACAATTACAGTCTGATGCTAAATCTAATGACTGCCACTTTTGTGTGTTTGTACATTGCGAAAAAACAATTGGACATGACAGTGTTTCATCATCCTATGATTATGCAAAATGCTCATGCGTTTTCCTAAAAAGTTTTTTCGATAGCTGCGAATGAAGACCTTTAATATTTTCCACTAGTCACATATGAAGAATTCTCTTCCAAACGTGACCAACCTCAATTTGAACCTGTGCAATCAATGAATTGGCTCAGAACATGCTCACCAAAAGTTACATGAATGACATGGCAAGATGAGTCATTTTTCAATTTGGCTTTTATCTCATTTAGGAAAAGAGCTCTTCATGGACAGTGTGATGTGCCATAGATCGATCGCCCACATCGAATAATTGCTCAGTGGTTATTTCAACGTATCAGATAGCAAGTTATACCCCAGTCAGAAATGGTGTCTCTTACCATCGATAATGTCATCCGGCCTCTTGCGTTTCTCATACACGACGATGATGACGACGAGGATGATAATTTCCGCGAGCACACCCAGGAACGGCCAAAGTGGCGCAAGATGGCTTCGCACCCGTAGAATGGTGATTTCGGCAGTTGTCCCTATGGCATTGGATGCATTGCACTCGTACTTCCCGGGATCTGTGTCGATATCGAGGTTTATGATGTTCAGCTCCGTGTAGTTGTCCCGGCTTGTGATGAAGAAGCGTCCGGTGGAGTTGTCAATGTCCTGAAAGGGTTCAAATTGCTTCATTCATGTCAAAAATACATCACATTCAAGTTTATCTGACAATGTGAAGGTAAATATCTTACAGTGGAGGAGGTCCCTTCCATTTTACGCCACGTCCAGGTGGGATGCGGATAACCGACCGACTTGCAGTAAAGCATGGCGTTTTCCCCCTCGTTTTTATTTTCACTTCGTTTATGGCCGGTGATAACAGGTTTCGCTATGATAAGAGATCAAAAGAAATGGTTAGCTAAGCTCGGAGAAGATGGTACAGAAGAAGAAGAGCGAGTTATTATACAAAGTGTGATTCGATGTTCTGGTAAACAACAACTTGAAAATAACGTTGAAGACTTTCAAATGCGTACGTGACACATTGCGACGAACCAGAGAAACCTCTTGTGATTAAATGTGTCCTACGCTAAAAATGTTTCATTTTTCTTGTTTCTCAACCATGTTAATGTTTAAGGTGTAGATGCCGAAGCAGCCAGAAATATCAAGTTAGCTCTTTCCCGCGGTTCCACTTGCTGACAGTGTCATTCTGAAATAAAGGGTGGCTAGTTTTTTCTTTATTTTAGTTTTCTTTTACAGAGGTTAACCTTTCGATATTGTGTGAAATCGACTCTATGTAAATTCATGTCTTATTATAGTGATAGTTTGAATCTGGGACTATTTAAATGTATCTTACATGTTGGGATTTTTTTTTTTTTTGTAAGCAGATTGTGTTCTAGTTTTCAGTGTGTTTCAACTCTATGCTGTCTGTCACAGATTCTAGGCCTCGACTGTTGTTCTACCATTCCATCCATTTTCTATCTTCAAAGGGCATTAGTGAGCTGAAGCCCAGCTGCCTTTCGAGGCGAGGCAGGGTACACCCTGGAAACCAGTTCGTCACAGGCAGTTTAACAGTATATTTTTTTTCATAGCGAATTACCCCTTTTATCTGAAAGATGGAAAACCTTTGAAAGACCTTTCGTCAAATGAGCTTTTCCCAGACAGATGTTCTGATCACGAAAATTTACCGCAATGAGTAAGATCACACTGCAATGTGGAGAAAGCAACAAAAAAAAAATCATTAAGAGTCATACTGAGGTCATAAGAGAAGGGGATCGGTGAGGTATTAGCGCCTCCAGATGTTCCAATTCAAAAACTCCAAAGTGATTTCCACAAGTGATGCAATGTGAAAGGAACAAAATAAATATGCTCTGATTAATGAACACTGCGATGGTGTCTATTCAAAACCAGGGATAGAACAAGCCACTGAGACCGCCAAGTCACAATAGTCTGCCAATTGAACAGGTGAGACTCTTCATTTGACTCTTTTCGCTGTGAGAGGATAACCACTCTGCCGATAATCCCCCAAAATTGCAATAATTCCTTCCATGCAATTAAGCAGGATAAGACCCCGAGTGATATTTTTTTTCTCAGCTGCACATGGATAATAGAGTAAGAGGGGGGGTCTGAGCTCTTTGGTGACATCACCCCCACTCTAATTATGGAGCCCACGTGCTGCCCTGAGTAGAGGAGTGGCCAAGCTCATTTGCGCCTTATCCCTGCCTTGTATTATGTCAACGAGTGACGGCATGGAGACAACTGTCCAAAGTGGCGGCAAAGCAGCGGAAACCTCAATTTCACACTCCCGCGATTATTAAACTGTTTGTGCCAGGCGGAGATAAAGAGCGTGGACTTTGGAGGAGGGAGGAGGTCATAGCTGTCAGAGAGGAGGATATGCATTCGGATTTCACCGGATGACTGAGAGACATTTAAATTAAATCCTCTATTGGCAGCTTTGAATCTGATCTGCTTGTGATGATCCGCAGGACTGTCCAAAAGTCTCAGACTACCATTAGCTTTGTTGTTAAAGTGACCTTGTTCACAACAGACGTTTTGACAGACTAAATAATCAAACAGATACAGTTAGTATGAAATGATTGCGGCTATTTCTGTTTCAGCTTTCATGGCGTTTCCTTCATCTCCCCGAATCATAACAGCAACCTCTCTCTGTCTTTCTCCGTACATGAGGAAGTAGCCTACTAAGTATTGAATCAGATGGACGAACAAACGTAAGGTCGTTTCCTATCTGTGTCTATGTTAGAATGTCATGTTAGCATTTTAGCATTTCCTCCAGTCTCATCAGCCTCTTGAAATAGTAACTGACTCCTAGAAATGAAAACTTTCTATCGGCCATGGCACTTTTTTTGGTACTTTTTTAAGTGCCTTTCTCTCTGTATGTTAGCATACCAAATATTAGCACCTTAGAATTGTACCATCTCGGTAGTGATATCAGCACCATGTACCAAATTGACATTAAAGGTTGGTTCATATTCTTCCAGGAACCAGGATATAGCCTACGAACTAACAATCCAGAAGGACAAACAAACAAAAACTCCCGTTAACGATGCCATCTGGGTCCATGTTAGTATGACAATTGTTAGCATTTCATCCATTCTCGTTAACCTCTTAAAATGTTACCAAACAAACACATAATGGATACGCCACAGTTGTTTGTTAACAATCCATTTGTTAGAGGTCTGTGTTATAATAACATTCCTGTATTTTGACGCTATAACATTGCCAACACCACAGTTATGACTTTAGCATAGTACTATTACTGATACTGCCACGAGTAAATGTTATTATCATTCAGCAGGTTAGGGCTTTTTTTAGGTACCAAATGAGTAGTGGCAGTGAGCTTAGTATCGCAGACAATAAACTCCCGTGCTGCAACAGAGATGGCTGGGACAGGATTCACAGCCTTAATCCTACAACATCACAGAAGCCTCCATCTGTTGCCTCTAGAGCTGAGTCCCGCAAGGATGAGTGTGCCAAGGACACTGTAGGCGAGGGATCGAAGCAATCGGCTGCCAAGAAGCACAGTGCAAAGCTGGCTAGCATAACAGCGGGCTCTCTACCTAGGTCACAAATGATTGCAAACACTTCAAGAAAATTTAAAAGAGCATTTGGGGATCGTGATGAAAAGGTTATCAATCTGGCAGTAGCTTCTTCTGGCACTGATGAACATAAAGGACAAACTCAGGCACCCTGTGTCCAGTGAAAGGGACTGACTTTCCCTCCCGGGGGACACATAGAAAGCCTCAACAGTCACAGGCCTGCAGCCACGGCGACGGCCAGGACACTTCACTTTGAACGGACACGAGTCCCGTCAGCTCTTGAGCCAGTAAAAAGCAGAACACACACACACACACACACACACACACACACACACACACACACACACACACTCATCACCCATGTTACGCAATCAGGCAGCGCTCTAAGACAACCACAGAATAAGAGGCAGGGCATGCTCAGTATGCAGCCTAGCCATGCCACAGCAAATTGGCTTATGTAGCGCACGCAGGCAAGCTTCTCTTGAACAGGGTCTTCACTTGCCCTTTCTCAGGGAGGATTCCTTATTCAAAGCGACGGCTTGGCCATCAGTTTGTGTGGTACAGCAGATGAGTTCGCCTGGTCGCTCGGCTTTTCGAGCACTGTTTACATAACCTGCTAATCGGTCCTTTGATAACCCAGTTTCCAATCACAAAATCGCAAGAGCGCTTCTATTTTGACAAGCGGCCCTAGAAATGCCCTGCAGGAGAGCTCCGTGTTTGCATGTCTGCTGAACATTTGCGGTCGCCTGTCCATTTTGTGAAGACCATCATCTGAGCGAAAGCCAAGAGTGACAACAGCCTCGGGAGAGCTTCCTGTCATAACCGTTGCACAGGATGAGTTCAAACATCTTTGTCAACAAGGAGTCACTTCACACAGCCTCAGGTTGTTAACTTTTCTAGGACATCTCTATCTTGCTATGGCTCAGCAGAAAATCAGCGATGTCCTCTCCATACATCCATCCGTTCATCCATTTCCTATACAACGTGACCTCATTAGCGTCACAGTTCAGTATGTCCCAAAGAGTAGTACGGGTGGGATAGAATATTGATAGAGTCTACAGCTACAATTATGAATACTGCATTAGCGTAGGTTTGTGATGGACTAAAGGTTTGGACATACGTACAGATTTGTATTATGTCAAAGTTGTCATGTCACTGAGAACCTCTGGTAATATAATCATTCAATGTCAACGTACTGTAAATGCACTCATACACTTTCCAACCGTTGCATCGTCAACATATCATCTAAATGATAAATGAACGGCATATTCTGCTACTTGTATACGCTTGATTGATTGCTGTGTTCTTGGTAGTATTTCTGAATTAAATCATCAACATCAAATGATATTTTACAGTAGTTATTCTTGGTGAAATATCTTGATAAATACCATCGTGACATACTCTGCGATTCCCCATTCTGGTGTTATTTGACCAAAGGTTCTTCCCTGGCATTGCACAATACACTACGAAGCCAGAATACCACCGGATTGTCTTTGTTCCCAATTCCGTGTTGGTGCCATTGATAGAGAACAATAATCTAACAGGCAAAGGGGCTTGACATCACAAACAGTTAGGCAATGCAATAATCTTACCTTTGACTTCAATTGTTGCATTTGCATTCGGAGCCATTTCGAATGTGTAGACACACATGTATTCCCCAGAATCATCTGCCCGTGGTTTACCAATTCTACAACAAGACAGAAACAATGAATGCCACGTTTTAAACCTACCAGTCACTCAAAGCAATGAAGTAAAGCACTACTAATTAGCTGGGACTACAGCAGCGAGGCCCTCGGAGGACCGGAGAGCCCGTGGCAAACAATGTGTTGGCATGATGCTGGAATATTACAGAGCAGCAGCTCAGGATTCTGCAGGCAGGGGAACCACGGGCATATTAGCCGCAATCTTCCGAGTATCACTGATGTAATGTGACAAGGAAGTGACCAATTGGTCCTATCTTGTGGCTACATAGAGTCTGTGGTTTGTCTACAGGGGCGACAATGGCTTTGTGCTTCATCTGTGATCCTTTGTGACAGTGCAAAGTTAAAACGAGTTGATACCGAAGGCCGGGGTTTATCACTTTTAGTACAGTGGTACCTCTACTTAAGAAATTAATTGGTTCTGGAAGAAATTTATGAACGAGAAAATTTTGTAAGTAGAGATGCGTTTTCCATGTAAATGCCCTCATCCATTCCAAGCCCCCCAAAATTCAGACATAAATGTTTTCTAAAGCATAAAAATGCAGCAAAATATGTAACAAATACATGTTATAATTAGATTTTTGCACAATAAATTAGAGTTTGTGCACAATGTAAAAAACAAAGAATTGAGTAAAAAATAAAAATGGTCATTTCACTTTTAACACAGTCCTTATCATTTTTTGCCCTCTTTAGTTCATGTTCTCTCCTAGAAGAGACCATACTGTATTTTTACCTTTCTTATCTTGAACATTTTTTTTTTGTAACAAGAGGCAATATTTTCCTTTTGAGGCATTTCGTCACTTGAAAATTTTGTATGAGGAGAAGTAGAAGTACCGCTGTGTAGATTAAGTTCAAAATCAGACTTAATGTTTTGCTTTTTCCAAGGATGCCAATCAACACAATTTTCAGAGGGAAAGATTCAGAGAGGCAATTAAAAAATCCAAAGGTCAACTGCCAGCAAGCCAATCAGTATGCTGCCTTTTTCTTGACACGGTCCGATGAACTTTGGGCCTTTAATTCACTTTCCATCAGTACTTTCTGCAACGCCGAGTCCTCAAACCACACCTGTACGCTGTGGTCCGATGCTCAGTCCGCGTGTTGGCGATCTCCCTTCCGTTCTTCACCCAGAAGCTCTCCGTGTGTACGGTGTTGGCGGTGTGGGCGGTGGTGAGGTTGCAATGTAGAGTAACTGGGACGCCAGGGGAGTCCGCCGGCAGGATGATCTGATCAGAGGCATTGATCTTTGGTTCTGCAAGACAGAGACGGTCCGGGCTGATCACAGGAGCGAGGCTCAGTGTACTGCTTGCAATATTCAGTAGCACCATTTAAAGCTTGATGCGATTAGAATGAGACATTTGTGGATGGCTGGCTGTGGTGTATTGGACGATTTTTTGAAACAGCAGCTAGACCTCATAACAACCAAATTAATTGAGAAGGTATAAAAAAAATACAAATATGTCGATTTACTTTCTTTGAGACATTATATAGAGTCCTGCGAAAAAGTGTCAGATCAATAAATACTGTTTGAGACTCAAATTAATCCAGTCCCTGCTGGTTGCAGCCAAGTAGTGCACTTCATTTGCCTCAGATGACTAAATTAGGAATCGATGCTACACAACTGACTGAGTTGACTGAGAGACATGATAAAACGTCATTTCATTTGCTTCTTTCATATTTTGTGTTTTTCATAAAACTATTTACTGTAATTACGACATAATCAGTGGAGGTCAGTGATCCACTACAGTGAACTGGTGTTAAACTGAAAGCCCGGGTCGATAGGTGGCTTGTCACATCATTTTATCTGGCACGCAAAGGCAAAATAATGTGTTTCTTGATAAAAATGGTATTGTATTGAAAATACCAAAATTGCAAATTGTCTTCACTTTTAACAAAGTTGAGATATTGCAAGCATTTTTGGGGGTACGAGTCACCCTTCTAAAATAAAATAAATACATTTCTGACTGGGTTCTGGTTTCCAAACGAGTAATCTATCAATTTACTGTGTGTATGGAATAAAATGAGGCCATCCTGCAATTGCATGGGTTCACAGTCATAATGTACCCCTGAGGGAAACCATAACTGATGCGGCACATGACAAAAATTAGTTGAACATCTTTGCTACAGCATCTTGCGATTTTTGAACCAATTGGGCTCATGTGCCGCTGTACTAATGGAACTGTGTCACAAACCGTGTGCCACCTTAAATTGATTTATGATGTTTAATCTTGTAGTACACACCGCTGTAAACCTGTTTTGGCAAATTTTCAGTGGAAAATGAGCTCTAAATTAGATGTAACATCAAACACATCACTGACATTCTATATTACTGCTGTGCTGCATGATTTTGCCCTCCAAGTCACAGCGATCCCTGGTCACTCCGCAATTCATTTCTCAAGGACGTTCAGGGCAGAGTGTGTCTGTCCTCTGCGCCGCCTTGAGTGGGAGGGAGGCTTGCTTCCAGGGCAGACCCACCACGACGGTCATGAAACCCCTGAAGGGGGGAGGCGTAGAGCGTCCTAGCGTCGTGACGCAACTGATTCCTGCAAAGCCACGAGCCGGTCGGCAAAAGATGACTAGCTAGTGACTTCTATTAGCATTCACAGCACCATCTTCCCGCACTGCTGTATGCCACACTAGCTACAGGGAAATCACTCCCGCTCCTCCCTCGCTTGTCCCCCAGCCAAGCATGTTCTATTAATAGCACGTTCAAGACATGCATACAGACACAACATGAGGTACATAAATTAACATTTAGCCAACTCGGCAAGAGTGGTCCACAGGCAATTCACACACAGGGTTGTTATAAGGATGCCCTGTCAATAGCCAACGCTGAAGACTTTATGTGTACGATGCGCGAAGCTCAAGATAAAATGTGCCCTATAAATAGGCAGGGGAAACACGTTCCCTCCTCTCCCCCTATATCACACTATTTTCTGCATGAAACTAAATCAAAATAATCAATTCGTGCCTGTCCTTAAAAGGGTGGATGGTGAGCTGGAGCATATCCCAGCGGTGTGGGCATGAGGCAGGCTATACGTACTCATAAACTCTGGATTGGGAGCCAGCCAATTGCATTGCACATGTCGACAAACAACAATTCACGTTGGCATTCACACCTACGGGTATTTTAGCATCATCAGAATACCTCACGTATGTTTTGGAGATGTGGGAGGAAACCAAAGTACCCAGCGAAAAAAACTGATAAAATTACGGTGACAAGATGCGGACTTCTCATAGAGATTGGAAGCCTGATCTCCTGACTGTAAGGTAGGCGTGCTGCAAAACAAAACCCATTTAAATGAAAAGGGTTGAGGGCATTATGACACCCCTGCCATGAAATGACTGACATATAGAGAACAGTGAACCAAATGTCTGCACTGCTTGTTCCTAACAGGGATTTTTAGTCTTCTGTTGCAAAAGAAAATCAGGTCCATTAGAAGCTTATTAAGTTCCACAAAATGGTCCCTCTTAAATGCAACTACTGTGATTTGAAGCACAGAGTGTAACTCACTGAGTTAATGAAAGTGGCACTCCACTCAAAATGCGAGTGTATTATCGCATGTACCGCTAATACTCACTCACTGTTGGCTCAAAAAGAGGCGAGAAAAGCCGCTCTGCGGAATGTCATCGCACTTGCGAGTCCGGAATCTTTGAAAAATGTACATTGAGAATCTGCCTGGTGTGTTGTATGTATGTTGGAATTATATTCTTGCTTCCTGAAGGAGTTTGCATGAGCAATGGAAAAGTAACCCAGAAATGGAAGTCAGATTTTAACGTAGTCTTTGTCTTTGCTGCTCAGTACAAAAAGCAGAGAACAGAAGTCGCAATAATTAGAGAACAACAGAATGTACTTCGCTAATTGAGCTGTATTTAGTGTCAATGTGATTCCCTTCTTAAGGACAAGCAGTAATTCCTCTGTACTTTCACCTCTGAATCAGTGACCATCAAACGGTGTATATACGGTATATCGCAGTTAACAATCTTTCAAAAAAGACAATGCGAAGTCTTAAGGCTCTTCAACTCACTCTTGAATTACCTTATGCTCAGACGCTATACATCCACGATGGCATCAAAGGTTGACTACCCAATTTATTGCTTTTAATGTTTTGCACACTAATGACAGTTACAAGATTGTCCTTTTTAATATTACCGTATTTTCCACGCTATAAGGCGCTTCGGAGTATAAGGTGCACCTTCAAGGAACGGACTATTTTAAAACTGTTTTCATATATAGGGCGCCCCGCATTATAAGGCGCATAGAATAGAAGCTAAAAATAGTGGCTGTGGTTGCGTTATGCATCCACTAGATGGAGCTACACTAAAGGGAATCCAATGCACTACAGCTTTGTTTATATAGAACTTTCACAACCGCTGCAGCTGGACAGAACATTTAAAATACGACATCCCAGAAATCAGAATATCGAATCATATATAAGGTGCATCGGATTATAAGGCGCACTGTCGGCTTTTGAGAAAATTGAATGCTTTTAGGGGTGCCTTATAGTGTGGAAAATACGATACTTTGAACATTGTCTCAAGGAAAAAAAAACTATGAGAAATTGAGACAAAGTGGAGGTTGATAGGAAATCCTTAAACAGATCATTTCGGAATTTAGAGGTTAGCTATTTATATTCAAATTCTTTCCAGCTCAAGTCAAAGTAACGTCCTTTTCAATAGCTGTGGATGAAACCTTGTATGTGCAGCTTTCTTATGAAGTAACAACAGAGTGTGCACATTTTCAGTCTGTGGTATGCTAAAAAGAATGAACTTCGCCCAAATCAAATGATGTTAAAATATATACATCCAGATTTGTCAGAAGCACTGGCAAGGATCTGACAACTTTTCAGCCTCTCTGGCATACGCTCACGATGACTAACAGCCTTCTAAGTCTCTCTGTGCTTCAGTGGGCCGAGCGGTCGAGCATGCACAGATTAAAAAGGTCCACTTAAGCATTCGGTTTGTTTGACTGTTTGTGTGCACAGAGTAGAGGGTTTAAGGGCCTATAATGTCATTACTGATTCACAGTCACACACTTATTGTCTGAGAAGGTTACACTATGCTCAGGCAAGTCCAGGGAGACTCTTTCATGGAAATAAAATGCGTCTCATCCGAAGGTGAAATGAAGCACCCAATGGGGTCTGGTTCTTCTATTGGATCACCACCCCATTCGAGGGCTGAAATATGATATCATTTTTTGAGAGAGGCTGACCGCTAATGTCCCTTCGTGTTGCCTTAGATTCTCAATCAAATTTGAATGTAGAGGTTGTAGGAAAAATGAAAAAAAGAACGATGGGATTAGCATGCTATTAAAGACAACAATCCAAGCAATACAAGAGAAGCAACCAAAATGACAGTCACAGTTACAATCAGAAAGAGTGAATCGATGAAATTAGTACAGTGGTACCTCTACTTACGAACTTCTCTTCATACGAAATTTTCAAGTTACGAAACGCCTCAACAGGAAAATATTGCCTCTTGTTATGAAAGAAATTTCAAGATACGAAAGGTAAAAATACAGTATGGGCTGCTACTCACAGCTCCGAGTTTCCTGAACGCAACATACTTACAGCTGCTCTGCCATTGGCTACTACCGAGCATCATCCTGGCATTCCATTGGCTAAGAGGAACCTCTACCGTATGTATCTATGTGTGTAGATCGATTGATATGTGTCTATGCAGCATCCTCGCCTTTTGCCCGTCGGGCCATGAGGCGTTCGGATAGTTTTACGTAAATACGAATCACCCAGAAAAAGTGTTCACCAGTCGGGTGATCGCTCACTATGCTGATGTTTGCCTTGGACATTTTCGAAGGATTGTTAAAAGCCGACGAAAGCAAATGTACTTGGATCAGTTCTTTACAAAACGGCAAGCAAAAACCTCTTCTGAGAGAGAACATGAACTAAAGAGGGCAAAAAACGATGAGGATGCAGTTAAAAGTGAAATGACCATCATTTCTATTCTTTACTGTATTTTTTGTTTTTTACATTGTGCACAACTGTCATTTATTGTGCAATCATCTGATTGTAACATGTATTTGTTTCATATTTCGATGCTTTTTTATGCTTTAGAAAACATTTAGGTTTGAATTTTGGGGGGCTTGGAACAGATTAGGGCATTTACATGGAAAACGTGTCTCTACTTACAAAATGTTCTAGTTAAGAAATTTCTACCAGAACCAATTAATTTCATAAGCAGAGGTACCACTGTATTTAGAAGAGAAGCCAGTGACGTGGATGGGAGAGGGAGTCCAAAAATGTGGATAGCAACAGTATCCCTACGTTTGTTAACATATGCCATAAATATTTAAAGGCTCACGAGAGAGGGAAACCAAAGAAAAATGAAATGATCGTATCGGGATTTTAGAGGTCATACTTTATATCACTGCTATTCTGTGACATCCGTCCGAGCAAGACAATCACATTTTACCGCACATGATGGTTCTGTGACATCCGTCCGTCACATATCCGAGCAAGACAATCACATTTTACCGCACATGATGGAGTGGTTAGGACAGAAGATTACGGCTTCATTCCTCATCTCAAGGACATGCACTACTCACTCTGTAGCACCGAAATGGTGGCCTGGGCCCGAATCCAGGTGATGGCGGGGTTTTGCCGCAGGTCGTTTCGCCTGGGGTCATTGCTCGCTCGGCACTCGTAGGTCCCAGAGTCTTCCAGCGTGAGGCGCGTGATGCCCAGAACGCTAACACCGTTGGCGCCGTAGGCCGTGTTGATGGACACTCTGCGCTTGCGGGCTCCGTCCCACAGTTGCTTGAACGAGTCTGCTCGGTTGATTTCGGAATACCACCACTGGATCTCTGGGGTGGGGTTACCGCGTACGTCGCAGTAGAGCTCAAATGTGTCCCCGGTGAGCTTCGTCTCGGACATCGGCGACTTCACAAACCCAGCTGAAAACAAGAGGACAAGACTGTTAGAGCAGTAGGTAGGGTGAGAAAACACCAAGGGAGCGTAAAGGAAATTCAATGTAATTGGAGTACCGCTTGGAAAAATAGTTGATATGGAATCAACAGTGTCTCCGCTGTTAAATTGGTATTTCTCTGCTATGTGTCATTGTACGGTTATTCCATTGGGACATTGAAGGTTTTTGAATACCTAAACTAGCCTGCACAGTTAAATTACAAATCAAGCGCCTATTAACAGCACGTTACAGAAAATGCCACACATTGGTGGGTGGGGAGGAATGGAAATACGACTAATCTCCTTTAATCCCGAGCAGATATTGCTGTGACAGAGAAAATGAGGTCAACCGACCTTCAGTTTGGATGAGCGGGACATTCAAGAGCACACACATTTTGTTTTGTTTTGTTTTTCTCCCAAAATCCATTTGAAGAAAAGTCAGACCGCCATTACCTCTCCGACAGACCACTGAATGACTGACACTTTGGAATGCCATCAGCCGGTAGTATTCCACCGGGAACCACCTCGCTGCCTAAAGGAAACATTGCAGTATTGTTCATGAAGTGGGATCCCATTGGTGTTACCGCCAAAGCTACACATGTAGCAGTGTGTGTTTGGGTTTCCTTCACGCTCCAGTTCCACATCGGTAGTCAGCCCAACAACACACTGACAGCCCTAATGAACTTCATCTAATGACAAATCACCTGGACCACAGATACTCTTCTCAACCTCCCCCGAAGCCTGTCAGTTGTAAACAAAAGAAAGGAAAAAAATAAAAAAGGAACAACCTCAAATTCACTTTGTCCTTGATCGGTAGAGGAAATTGGGACAAAGATGCTGTTGATCTGCTGGGTTTTTTTTCCAAGTCACTCCAGATTTGTCCGAGCAGAAAGTATTTCGTAGTCCGACAACAAATTCATTTCGACTTTACAATTGCTTTTGTTTTTTTTAAGAGTCTGATTCCTAGTCATTAGTCTGAGGCCATCTGTGAGCTATTTCCCAGAATCAAAAACGTTTTTTTCTGTGAAAATTACATGAAGGGTAAAAGTCACAATTTTTGGACAAAATTAGCAACCTGAAAGTATAGTGGCAAAAGAATTTCAAAAACCCATGCCCAAGAAAACACAGGGAGCCATGTTAGGGTCATTTTTGGTCATTTCCAGAGATCCTATGATGACAGACTTATTTGATTGCGCTCAAATTTCAACGACAAATACTTGATAGGATCTGCGATGCCAAATGGTGCAGCAATGGAATTTTTGTCATTGCACGTCATGCATCGTGCCGGTGAAACGCCATAAAATACAGAAATCGGATAACTCAACCCCACAAGGTCAGACCTTGACCAAACGCCTCGCATGTGATGAAGTTCCGGCCTTTACGGGACTCATAGGCGCACCTCCTACTGACATGAAGCAATAACTCCTTCTGACGCTTTCATTTACTTCGAACTCAGTCTGGCACACCTCCCGACTTTTTCGTGCCTCGAGGGAAAGGGGTTGCCGTCATTGTTGCCTGCAGTTTGGATGTCTATCCATTCATCCATCCTTTTTCTCTTCCACTTGAACTGGAGTCTTTCCCAAATGACTTTGGGCGAGACTTTGGCGATGAGAATCCGGATCGACTAACTGTGAGGCAGATAGGGTTGCCGCTAGGCAACCATGCTGGAGAGTTTTGAATTCACTCATTTTTTTTTTTTTTTTTTTACTGTCGCTCGGCTTTAGTCGATGTGAAATGCAGTCTCCCCCAAACTTGTGATCTCTGTCATTTGGCAAGTTGACTTGAACAGAATGTCAAAAGTCCAGCCAAAAAAAAAAAAAACACGTACTTAACAAAACATGAATTTTTTTTGGTAACCATAGTAACAGTTCAGTTGCCGAAAACATGCTCATGACTCACAGCCAGATGGATATGAATTTGATAAAAGGAGGGCAGAAATTGTGAGCGGAATTTGGCAGGAATTTAAATAAAACAAACAACAACAAAAAAAACCCAACGATGTGTCGGAGGGTATTCGGCACTCACAATGCCAGCTTCGATGCGCGATGCCTCCAGTTCTGATTAGCATTTGTTCCTTTTCTCTGCAAACATCTGTTTCCATCAAGCTCACAACATAATTCCGGAGGGTGAAACTAAGTCTAATACGCCTACACTCATAAAAGCGGAATTTCAATTTGACACATTTACTGTGACATTCTTTACTACGATTGTATGCGTGCGAGGCGTTGAGCAACTCCGCTTGTGGCAAAGGGTAGCCATAATAATAATGGAAAATTAATGCAGTAAAAAGCCAATCGAATGCTGTTCGGGGTGACAACCCAAGGAAGAGATTAGCCGGGCGTAATTTGTATTCAGCAGGGGGAGAATTAACGTACAGAACAAACTACAGACAACGCTCAACAAATGAGCAAGTGCAATTCCAGCAACATGCTAACATCGAGGAGCTGGCGCTCATCCAACCATCTATTCTGACTTCAAAGTCATACCGGAAGAAAAATGCAGCTACTGATGTACTCTGCTACTTTGTCAGAAAAGCTATCTTAGTTCCCCTCAAATAATTTGCGCCTGCCCAGGTTTCATTTCACTGAAATAAAAGGTCACCTATTGACTGACTGGCGTCAAGTCTTGAGTTTATATAATCCTAACCAGACAAAATGGAGCATTTTCACTGTAGCGGCATTTTCAATGTATTTGCATTTCAATATTAGGACTGTCACTAAGTTATTTACGGATATAATATGAGGTATTCTTTGCTTAAAATCTGATTTTTTTTTTTTTTTTTTATAGTTGCACTCGGCTTACAAGGAATCTAAGCAGCAGTGAGAGAGAGGCTCAATGTTCGGCAGCAGCAGTAGCGCAAAAAAAAAAAAAATTCGAAGTTGTTTAAGCATTAAAGCGTTACTCCACTGATGTCGGTATAAAAGAGAGCTCCCCTGAGAGGCAACATCAAGCCACACACAAGCGCCGTGCAGCCTGAGAGTGAGTCAGCTGCCTGCCTACAACCTGGATCCCCATCTGCACTCCCACAAGGCAGACAGAGAGCGCAGCGAGTAGGAAAACCCCCCAAGGACCGCTGAACTGGTCACATGCAAGAAGGTAGCGTGTGTGTGTGTGTGTGTGTGTGTGTGTGTGTGTGTGTGTGTGTGTGTGTGTGTGTGTGTGCGTGCATGTGTGTGTGTGTGTGTGTGTGTGTGTGTGTGTGTGTGTGTGTTGAAGTGGTAGTGGGAGCATGTGCAGATATGCTGCAGCATGGTCCTCAAACAGATTTTGCACTTTTACCAGACAGGAGAGCTGCCGGTATTGCGACTGACTTGTTTTAGGAACTTTATTTATTTTCATCGAGCAATGTAATATTTTCGACTGTAAATCAGGCATGGGCAACTTAAATGATGGAGGGTTTCATCAGTTCATCAGTTTTCAACAAAGGACCACGAACTACCAAACCGGATTTATGACAAAACGTGAAATGTGGACAACATACATGCATACGTTGCTCTGAAGAAATGACAATTTTCATAGTACATTTCTCATGCGTGAAAAAAAAATCCACTATTCAACAACAAAGCGTTTGAAACAAACATCAAAATAACCACATACTGCGATTCCACCACCCCCACCCGAGTTTAAAGGGCTTGCATCAAAATTAGCATCCAAGGATAGCGCAAAACCCCTGAGCAGCAAACCAACATTAAGTGCAAGAACTCATTTTGTGCTTATTTTTTCCACAAAAATCAACTCCCAGCAACTTTGAAGATTACTGAGGTACTTAGTTTGTCCATGTCATTCTCCCCAAAAAATATTAGGCCTACTCACATTGCACAATAGGTCAGTATAAGTCCCGGTGCAAGTGTGACTAAATAATGTCTGCCATCTAGTGGTGAATGGTGATACTGCAATTATAAAGCAGAACACCGCTTGTTTGCAAGGGATATATATATATATATAATTATTTTTTTTGTCAACCCAAAATAAGACGCTGACAAACTTACAAGACGCTTTTTAAAAAGGTATATTGATTAATATATCATTTTTTAAAAATGTTATTACACTTTAATATGTGGCTATAGATTTCATGTAAATTTGATGTGTATCTGATGCGGCTGCTCAGGTCACCGTCATGCGACCTACGTGTCATCAAAAGCCAAACATGCGCTCCAAGCGGACGGGGGGAGAGTTCGTGGCAGACGACTCATGATTTTCCTTACATCAGCAAAGTTATGAAGAGAAACAGTGTTAATTTTATGTTTGAATTTAGTTTCATCCCACTTGGAACATAAAGCAAAGCATAAAGTGGACATTTGTGGTGATGGTAATAATTGAGCCAAAAAAACGTTTCATTAGTTCGGCGCAACAATGAGGTGACATCCTCTTTTCTAAACGTCTCCATGAATTGAGAGGATCAAGGGAGCATTGTGTCAATTCCCCAAAATATTTTTGCCTCCTCCCGCCTCATTCCTCTCTCAATGCAACTTCAACACGTGACGTTGTTTTATGCGTGCATACGGGTCACTTCACGGATGCTTTTAGAAGTCGCACTTGTTTTTGTAATGTATTCACTGTGCAAAACTCTGAATTGGGAATCAGGCCCTGCAGTGTGAACGTCGCCAATGAAGCAGTGCAATTATACAACATCTATAATAATAAGCAGCGATAAATTAAAAATCTGTCAATATTTTACCCTTGAGATGACTTGGCTCGGTGGTCCAGAGATCATCAGCGTGGTCAGTGTTTGCTTTCGACACCGCTGGCAACCACTGCCATGACTGTGCACCTTACGTAATGTCAAGGTGGGGGGAGCCATGTGACACAATGTGGCCGTTATTTGCAAATTCAAGTCAAACTGCTCCCCCGGCGGTCTCGTTTGAATCACAGCGGCACGGCAACAGTTTAATAAGATGTAAATCCCAGCAACCCTTGCTGGGTTGGCACGCTCTAATCCGGCCCTGTAATCACAACCGCCAAACATGGCCTTTTATTATGTTTTAGAGGTCAAAAGGAGGCATAGTCAAATGATTCGAGGCAAAACTGATTTTATATGAGCCGATGTTTGTAACCCTAGCGGATAGCTCATTACAAACCTTGATGCACTTGCTAAACTTGACATCATGATACTGTGATGTAGCCTCTTAACTCTAACCTGATACCTTGTACATTTAAACTTTTTTTTTTTAATCACCAGATAATAGCGGGACATCTGTCCACTACACTTATCGATAATAAAATATGCAAGGCAAACAGCAATGCCGTGGTGCCTTGAAGGCTGAACCGGTCTGAAGTCTTTTAGCATAAGCGGATGTGTCCATGTCATGATAGCGTGAGATAATTACCAGTTCGCCGTGTGCATGACTGAGGGAAAGTGTTGCTTCTCTTCATCCATGTTGTTTATGATGGTAGGTTTCTACTTGCTGTTTTCGTTCCCATTTGTAGATATATATATACAGTATATATATATATATATATATATATATACAGTATATATATATATATATATATATATGGACTGGTTCGCACGTGCACCTCACAGTGCAGAGGTCGTGAGTTCAAATCTGGGGCCTTGTGTGGAGTTTGCATGCTCTTCCCGTGCCTGCGTGGGTTTTCTCCAGATACTTTGGTTTCCTCCCACATTCCAAAAACGTGCAGGGTAACTTGATTTTATATACTGTGCGTGTGCGTGTGAATATAATCCCTGCTTATTTTACACAGTTGTACGGTCCACGTCTGCCGGTTGTGTGTTTTTGCGTTCAGTGCGGGTCCATATCAAATTTCACACAGAGCAAGACCGACTGGGTCGAAGCGCTGGCTCGAGGCCCGCAGCATATTTTCCAGATTCACAAATGGACCTTTTGTCCAGAGCGCGGACAAGAAACACGATAATGGACAAGTCGCTCCTTTGTCTCATAGTTCTATTGATTGGATCGGATGCATCTTTATAACGCTCGTCTTAAAATGGCAAACCCCGCCTCTCTTGATTGCAGCGCTTGACGGAAATAAAGAGGAACAAAAGGGCCACTTATTGGCAAAATAGCACTTATTATACTCTAGTGCTTAGTGCAGAGCTTGTGGGTGCAGCCTTCTTGCTCGTTCGTGTCTTTGTGTAATAATATCAAGAACAAAAGTTGGCAGGGAAACTGCTTTAAAGATTAGGACAAAACAAACTGTTCATATTTAGACTTATATTTTCCCGATGGAAATAATTAAAAGTGAATTCATTATACCTTCATCAAATTTCAGTCAATGTTGAAGTCATATTTTAACATTTAAGTGTAATTCAAGTGCAAAAAGAAGTTAAATATTGTTACGGATGGATACGGACAGGAGACCGAAAGGATGGATGGATGGATGGATGAATGGATAGATAGATAGATAGATAGATAGATAGATAGATAGATAGATAGATAGATAGATAGATAGATAGATAGATAGATAGATAGATAGATAGATAGATAGATAGATAGATAGATAGATAGATAGATAGATAGATAGATAGATAGATAGATAGATTCTGCTCCATCCACAACTAGCCTGGAAAACTCTTCTCTTTTCGGCTTAAAAAATAAGAAATAATCTCATAATTATCTCCAAAATGAATCATTTTTAATTTTAGCTCTGGTGTCGAAATAAGGATGCTCATAGGCGAATGGAGAGCACTGCGTGGAATAGTTTTCAACCTTCTTCAACATGTGTTGACAAAACAAAACAAAAAAAGAAAGCATTAAATTTGAGTCTGCTTCTGCTTTTTCCAAAGCTAAATGCAGCTGATTTCTTGGCACTTGGCAGGCAACCAGAACAGAGTTCGACGACCATCAGTATTATTTTGATTCTCAGCCATCAGTGGTAACCTCCACCAACAATTTTTTTTTTAAAAATACTTAATTAATTAATTAACTTGTGTCCTATGTGTTGTGTTGTGTTATTTTTGTTATTTTGACTTCAAAATGGCGCCGCGAGAGTGGCTGCCTTTCCAGCAGCTCCTATATTTTGTTGTTCTACTTCTTCCTTTCATAACTTTGCTGCTGTGAATTGGGAATTTCTCCATTGCGAGACTAATAAAGGTTTTCTTATCTTATCTTATCTTATCTTAATAATAAAAATAATAATAATTGCATCATCTTTGTATGTCCGAGTGGAGCTCAGTCTAGTTGCTGAAAGTTTTTTTGACATACACACGGGTACATTTCTTGCAATTTTTTTTTTCAACCAAATCATCTTTAAGCTATTTATTTTTAGGGTAATGGTGTAGGTTGAGTTTCAGTGCTCATAGTTTCTGGTATATTTACAATTTAAACTATTAAAATCTACAGTTACCTGGACAAAAACATTTTTTCGGGGTGGTGCCGGTTACCGACGGTTTTTAATTTTACTTGTGGCAGGGCTCTGTCCGTACATTTATTAAATTACATGTAGAACTTAGCATCAGCAGCAAGCTATACTATACGTTCATCCCTGCGCTGTTGTAGTCTGTTTTTTTTTTTTTTCCCCCTGCATCGTGTCGTCTCATGGCCTTCGTGGCTGGCAGCGGAATCACAGTTCGTGGTGAGGCGGCTGCAGCCGTGAACAAGGAGGCCATCCATTAAGCGTTAATGGATTCACTTTCACAAAAGGACCTTAAACCCACGTTGGCGTGTCGCGGTGGTAAAAATAGAAACGGGGCAGAATGGCCGGGAGGGGGGCATGGGGGAACAAGATTGCACTCATATCTGTCGCAGGAACTCGACCGCCCACTTCACTTCTCCCCCTATGGTGAGGAGGAAAAAAGCTACGGATTCCCCCTGCGACCCAAAAAAAACCCCACTCCACAAAAACCGTGATTACATCTGCACTTATCGTTATTAGTCTCCGCGCGTCACAACCTGAAGACTGTAATACCACTGGAAATCCAACATTACATAAGGAGCCACGCATCACTTGGCCCCCAATCTGAACTATGTTGGAGAATTACACAGCTTTCGAATCCCCCCCCCCCAAAAAAAATAACAGCTGACCTGTATCATTCCATAGACTTTCCTAAAATAACCCCAAAATTTCTTTGGGCACTAACTCAACAAAAGAAAAATCTCTCCAGATATGTCCAACAATAGACGTGTTATTGGATGTAAGATTTTCCACATTGCCAAGACTCATGGCACCAGACACCTCCCCACCTCAAAAAAAAAAAAAAAAAAAAATTAAAGAGTGAAATCTCTGGGATGCAATTTTGTTATGAAACCTTTGTGATTTGGGACTTATTTTCTCGATCGTCCACTCAGCTACATTGTCATACTATTTTCTGTCCTTCCTTATTTGTTTGAAATGGGTCAAATTAAACCCTTTCTAAAGTAGGACAGTGTAGGTTTGTGTCACCGCTTCTCGTCCCGCCCTCAACAATCACACGGTGGGTGTCTGATTATCACCCAGAAAAGACGAGGTGAGGTATTAGGCTTTAAGTTTAAGTATGCACAATAATTCCCTCCCCCTGCATTTGTTTTTGTCTTATTTTTTTTCTCATGAAGATTATTTCTTTCTCATCACTCTGACGTACTGTAAATAAATTTGGGGTTGCATAAGAAATGAGGGGCTATTACACAAGATCCGTCTCAACGGGTAAACTAGCGAAAACAAAACAGCATTCTCTCATCAGAGCGTTTTTGGAGCCTGAAATATTTGGAAAAGGGTCTCAAAGTTGAAATTAGAGATAACAACTCAACTGAAATGTATTCACAGAGCACTTTAAAAACAACCACCTGCTGCATACAAAGTACTGTACATAAAGTAAAAATCAGACATAAGAAAACAATGAAATTTATGCTAAATGGACCTTCACTTACATCGCGCTTTTCTACCTCAGGTACTCAAAACGCTTTACACAGTTTCCTCATTTACCTACTGATGACGCAGCATTAGGAGCAAGTGCGCGTTCATTATCTTGCTCAAGGAGAGTTCGACATGGTCGCAATGGCCAGGGATTGAACGCCCACCTTCAGGGTTGGGAGACGACCACTCACTGAGCCATGCCGCCTCCACTTAAAATTTGAAAGGTATGAAATCAGCTCAAGTGAATCTTAAAATGAACTCCACAGGGAGGCCAGAATTGGAGTTATGTGCTCCCTCTTACACACTCCAGTTAGGAGGTAAGCAGCAGCATTTTGGACCAACTGGAGACGCTTGAAGAGAGGACTGGCGAACTCCAAAATAAAATGCTTTACAGTAATCGAGCGAGATGTAACGAAGGCATTGATTATTGTTTCTGAGTGCTGCTGCGAAAGGAAGGGCTTTACCTTAGGCAACAGCCGAAGGGACCAAACATGATAATCTTTCTGTTGTCTTTTCATAGACGTTCAAGTAGTTTAGTGCCAGCTAGGCTTTGATTTCCTCCAGACAGAACAAAAGTGGCCTTTAGGGGAAAGCATCAATTTTGCTCAGCGGGACATAGATCCGACTGCCTTCCGTATAGCAGCAAAAGGTAATACCATGCTTCCTTAAGATGGAACCCAGGGGCCACATATCCAATGAAAACAGGAAACCATCCGAGTCAAAGTTAGTGAATACTGTACAGCAAAATAGTGGACTTGATGTTTTCCCACTTCTACCGACCCGCCTGTTGTTTTCTGCAAGGCATCAATGTCGTTGATGCCGAAATGTATGATTGGCGATGATTTGACCTCAATCTAGAACCATCATTGCGGTGTGGTAAATCGAGACATGACAAGTCCGATTAACCGCTAGCTATGAGTGAGCTGTAGATACGCTTCTGCTTGATTGAAGTGGGGGGTGGGGGGATCACCGATGTGCCTTTAGACACTTCTTGAATGCTACCAGCCGACAAACACACACATACAAAATGCAAATATTCACAAGGAGCATGAGCGCAGATGCTAACATTGAACTAACCGCACGGATGCAGCTCCGGACGTGACTCGCGAGGGCCGCGCTCCTTGAAGGCACAACATAAATATACTACGGTATCTGCATGTGACTTTTGGCTTGATTATCCAGTGAACCTCTGCCTGTTGGCAGAAAATAGCGAAAATCCACAAATAACGAACGCCCTCCGAAAAGAGGTTTGTAAGATTTCTGCAAAGCAAGTAAAGCGAAAACCTTTATTCCGTTTGGATTGATTTGCTATATTGACAGCAGTCTGTCACAGCACGGATAAAGAATCATCAGCAAATCATTAACACCATGCATAAAGCATGTACACAATTACGACCCAGTGTTACATAAATGACTGCATTTAGTAGTTATAATATTCAGCACAAACAAACCATCTGCATATGTGGCAGGTCAAAGCTAGCAAACTAGCCCGAAGTAACCCCTGAGCAAAAACTTTCTGGCATCACACATGGCGCAAACAAATCACTTTCCTTAAACTGTATAAGTCATTAAAGACACATTTGAGCAATTAGTAGCCACATTGTCAGAATAGCAAAAACATAGTTTCTATTTAACTTTGTGCAGAAAATGCAGTCATGGACGACAAACAGAAAAAGGCCATCGCAAACGTAGAGTAAAAAACACAATCAATTAATTAAACCCGACAACACCGGTTGTCCATGAGAGGGCGCCCCAGTAACACTTGTATTGTTTTGGCTTGCTTTCAAAAACAGAAAATAAGTGAGGGTTTTTTTTCAGCAAAAAAGGTAGAAGGGGGTCCAGGGGGGATTTGCAAATAGGCGCATTTGCAAACAAGTTTATGTCATTACATTCCGCTTTATATTTTATGATCTTTGCTTTTTACATTTTACACTGCAATTTTATTTGAGGCATTTGACAAAAATAATTTGGGGTGTTTTTAGAGCTGGAACGGATTGATGGCATTTCAATTCATTTCATGAAAAAATCAATCATACAAGTTAAATGAGTTACGAGCTTGCGTGGAATGAATTAAACTTGCAAGACAAGGTGTAATTCAGAACTTCATTTCAACACAGACGCAGTTGGGCATTAATGATATGTTTGAACTCGCTTTGGGCCCCGTATTTGTAGTACAAAAAAATACTCGGAGAGTCTTGAGGGCAGGGGTGGGTGGCCAACTGCTCGCGGGTTTAAAAACAGATAAAACCTCAGTGGCAACTCTTAGTCCAAGCCCAGCAAACACGAAAGAATAGCTGAGCGGTACCTTGATTTTGATTAGAATTAGGTTAGTCCAGCCACCAGGAAAATGCATGAAAGGACACCCTGCACAAAAGTCAAATAAGTCATTTCTCAACGACTTCACATGAAGCGTTTCCTGCATCTTAGAGTGTAAGTGCAGCGCAAGGAAGTGGAGTCCAAATCCTCTTAAAGTCACTTTGCCCCCTCTATTATTCTATTGTGTTTGCATCAGTCACGCTACGGGTCACATGTTTTTTTTTCTTCTTCTTCTTCTTACCGTTTTGAGCCGTGACGAAGGGCGGCATCAAGTTGCCCAGAAGGACCAGGAGCAGCATCACTGCACCAGGACGCATCCCGTCGTGGTCTCGCTCCAAAAAAAAAATGCAAAGGGTGGGTGATGGAAGGGTGGGGGAGTGGGAAATGAATGATCTTGTGTCGATCACAAGCTCGACTAATGATAATAATGATGATGGTGGAGGTGAAGAGACGAGCGCAGCATGGCAGCAGATTCCTCGATTTGGCGTTGGACAGGGCGGAAAAACAAAAGCCGATGCGTGGTTCTATTGGAGGGAGGGAAAGAAAAAAAGGGAGCGCGATGGATGGTGCGGGAGCGGCCGACGGCTCTCAGGGATGCCGATGTGCGGCCATCGGCGGCGGAAAAGCCTCGTCGGATTGCAGAGGAGGATGGAGGGAGTGCGGGAGGGGGTGTCAGAGAGATTGTCCACAGCGTCGTTGGGAAGATTCAAAGATGCGCAAGCTGATGCGCATTGGCTCACCTCACTCCTGAGGACTTTTAAAAGGGCGCGTAATTACGCACGGACGCTGACGATTCCAATATCCACCGCCTCCCAGGTTGTTGGTTATTTCACGCGGCGTGTAAGGTGCACATCTCCCTTCTCTTTCTCCTTCATTTGATCGTGTTGCATTTTAGAGGAAGTGCGCGCCGGCGACCACGTGACTTCCTCTACTTATGGCCCCACTGTCTCTCGTGCAATATTAATGCTGCAATTCGGTCGACGGAGACGATGATGGCCTTCACCGAGACGCTTGCGTCCTTCCCAGTCGGCTGCCTTAATGATGATCATTATATCAGACGGAAAGGCGATTTTTTTTTAATGTACGTTATTATTTATTTTATGTCATCGCTAATCGAATGGTTGTGCGTACACGCATATCCCCTTGAAAAGTTCAACATGGCCTCCTTGTTAATCCCCTCTTGTCTGCCCCTGTTATTGAATCTGCGCTGCTGCAAGTGCGACCTCATGTGGACAGTTTAGCGAAGTGTCCACAGAAACAACCTTGATCAATTCTGATGGGAACGCGGTGCGCCAAATACATCCAAAAATAGATCGTGATTCTATTCCCATTCATTTGGATGGAATAAAATGACTTATTTGCCTCTCGGCATCAGGGTCATAAATGTTTGATTTTTTTTTTAATTACAGTTAGTTTTTATTTTGCCTTGACTATGTTTTCAGTTAGTTTTGATTCATTTTTAGAGCAGGTTGGTTAGTTTTTATTTTTTTCAAAAATGTGTTAATAAATGTTAGTCTTATTTTTTGTTTTTATTTCAATTTTTTACGTTTTATTTTGTAGTTGTTTCTTCAATTTTCAATAACTACAGTGGCCTTGATTAGAACAAAATTAATTTGTGAAATGAGGATCAACGCTTTTGAAGCAAACCAATTTTTAAGGCGGCTGTGAGTCAATTGCATCCTTCATTGAAGAGACGAGACTCTGAGATGTGATCGCCGTTGTCTTTGCGCTCCACTTTGCAGCCCTCCCTCCAGTTTGTTTAAAAAGTAACCCCACCTGAAACCTGGCCCCGGCCAATGAGCAGTGGAGATGTCAGCGCCTCCTTTGTTCGAAACCAATGAGAGTGGAAGTGCGGCATGTTCCCCGAGGGGGAGAACTTAGGGCTGCCTGCGTTAATCACGCATCACTTAGCCGTTGCCAATGTGTTCACAACACAAGACCCTCTTTGAGGCTTTTCACTGCAACTCCATTTCTTGGACCCATCTAGTATGGAAAGTCAACAACAATGGCTTACCAGGCTCAAAGATGAACTTAGCAACAGTCCGCTGGTCTCTAACGTGGCATTCGGCTTCATCCTCATGGGACTGGAGAAGCTGGTGGAATTGGAGTTCGAGTGTCCGTGCAACCCGACATGGAACGGCGTGTTTTCGTCTGCCTTCTTCATTATCCCGGCCGTCATGGCCTTCACCTTGATGCTCATCATCCAGGGGTGCCGCTGTGACGAGTGGTGTCGCCGGAGCGTGTCGCTCTCCAGCGTGGTGCCCGCCGTCGTCTGGCTCATTTTGCTCTTCCTGGATGGTCAGTACTTCGCCTGCGCTATGACAGACTGGGAGGGTAGATTTGTGCTGGTGGACAGGGCGGCCCCGCAAAAGTGGTGCGAGCCAATAACTGATGGAGGTGTCCCCCAGCAGGAGCTCATGCTGCGTTCGCAGCAGCTCTTTGTTTTCTCTCAGGTGAGTGGACAAAGGCCTTTGTTTACTGAATTTCGTGCATGTTTACTCCGTACAATCACCCCTCTAGTCAGGAATTAACTCTTTGTTTTTTTCACAGTAATATCGAACTTATTGTGTTTGATTTTATGGTGTTCCACATGGCTCTGTTTTGGGGCCCCTGCTGTTTTAACTGTATTTGCTATTCTGCAGTTCCATCCAAGGAAAACATGGTATTTCATTCCACTGCTATGTGGATGTCACATTTATGTCCCGCTGAGTAAAAAGGATGCAGGCTATTTAAGACCACGTTTGTCCTGTCTAGAGGAACAGGACAAAAAGAAAACAAAAGTTATGGTTTTTGCTCCCGGTGGCTAAACCTCTTACCTGATTTATGTTTAGCATAAGTATATAAGTCGCTGCAAGGTCAGTAGACCTTGTTTGTACACCGCAATCCGTGCGCATTTACTCTGTACAATCTCTCCTCTTCTTGAGTCTTGATGATTCCCATGCAGTGTTTATTGCAGTATGGTTGAAAATATTGCCACAACGGCGAGACTCACATGCCACTCGATTATGTATTTCGTGTCGCAGGTTCTAGGTATCATCCTGCTCATTGTCATCTGCGTGGGTCTTGTCGTGTACGTCATCAGGCAAAGCTGCCAACAAGAAGTGGAGGAGCTGCAAGATGCCGACGTCGCCGAGCTCACCGTCCTTAGGATGAGCTCTCTGCGGACCAGGACGTCTTGAGGTGCTTTGTAACAAACTGACCACGCACTGACACTCACCCTGCCTGAAAATGATCCCTCCCCAATTATGTAAAAAAAAAAAAAAATTCTGAACTTGATTTATATCCAACCATGTTCTGTTTCAACATTGTTTTATTGTTGTTTTGTAATAAAATAAATTATTTTTGTATTCCACAGCCATCAAGGATTTTGTGCACATACTGTACGTGAGTTTCAATTTGGAAATGCATGACTTTTTTTTTCTTTTTGAGGGGAGGTCAATTTTGCAAATAGGAGGTGCACGAAATATATGGTAAGCTAAATAATTATGAGAGTGGTTGGTAAATGTGTGGGCATTTAAATTACAACAGGTATTTTGCACAGAGAAATACAAATGAATGGTGGAGCAAAAGTCCCTCTGTACTCCCTCTCCTGTTTGCTGATAAGGGAAAAATTCACTAACATCATCCGTCACTGCTGCACAAGCTACAAAGGCGAGTAAGTTACATCAGCTTCATATATGTGAAGAAATGGTCAAACATTAACTCAACTTTATTTTGGTTATGCATTTAGTTGAGCAGACAATAAAGAAAGAGACGATAAGGAGACGAATTTGGGACCCTTGAGAAATTATGGGATTGTGAATGTGTTCGTACAGCAAACAAGTACTGGCTGGACAATGAGCGCAAAGCAGCAAATGTGCAAATATGTGTTGTGACTGAGCAAGATTGTATGACCTGCTCAAAGCGATGACTTGGCTTGCTTCGCTTTAACTACACTAATGATGGACCGATATGAATTTTAAGTCTTGAGTCTTAGATGTGACGGTACTTAGGACTTGCACAAACAGTGTATGACTTTATTCACTCCGGCAGTTCGGTGGATTACGCCAAATGTACAAAAGCAATTTCCGCAAGACTTAAATGTTACAGACTAGACTTATGATCAGGTGAAATGTGCGGCTCATTGGTACTCAAGTAACTTTTACGTAACTTTAATCATGTTTACTTTTTCTTTGCAGGCAGACTTTAGAACAAAGACAGCCAAAAAAGGTGCTCAGAGCACCGAGAATAAGCAGCACGACAGAAGATAAGCAAAGGAGCACGTCCACAGAGTAGTAGACAAACCAGGGCAGCTGGTAGGAATCGGTCCTCAGGTGAGCTGCGCCCTTATGCCTCATGACAAACTCAATCCAGAAGAGGGCGTTGTCGAGCGGCGGGATGGGCTGATCTCTGTGCAGCCTGGACAGCCTTTGCATGTTTTTCTTATAGGACGGATCAGACAGGACTTCCTGTACGCCCTGGAAAAAGATATCATGATCCATGGTGAATATATCCACGCTTTTCCCTGCTCCTCTCATTCCGATCCTGAGCAGATTATCCCGTTGATCGAAAATGAGCGGTAGCCCGAGGATTGGAACTCCGTGGTAAATGGCTTCCTGGACGCCGTTTGTCCCGCCGTGAGCAACAAAGAGTTTGATCTTGGGATGTCCCAGAAGGTCGTTCTGCGGCATCCAGTCTACCAGGAGAGTGTTGTTTCCCAAAGTGGAAGGTTTTGCCCCTTTATACCTCCAGATGACCTTCTGGGGGAGCTTGGCAAAAGCCGCGGCAATTTCGTCAGCTAGGTCGCTGGGGAGTTCCCCAATGAGAGTCCCCAGGGACATGATGATGACTCCGTGATCTCCAGAACTCTGGACGAACTCCTCCAGGTGCGCCGGTAGAGGCTTGGCAGGTTTACACTGGAAGCCCCCAATGTAGATGACGTTGGGCATGGTGGGGCGAGGAAACTCAAAGACAAAATCCACTCTCATGAGCCACAGGTCTGCTGCCTGGAACAGTGACTGGTAGTTTTCACCAGGGCTTAAATACTTCTTAATCAGGCTTTCATAATGCGGTTTTATATACTTTGATATTTGATATTCCCCAAAGAGCAACACCAAAGTGTTCAGAACTCGTTCAGAAAAGCTCATCTTGTCAGAAAATTCCGTTCCCGTCATGGGCACATACGACAGAGGGGACGGCGCGATCGCTAAATGGCCCTCGCCGTGGCTGGTCCATCTCACGTTAAAAACGAGTGGTAGCTTCAGACAGTGGGCGAGAATAACACCGCCTGGTACTCCCGGATCCGTCAGAACAAGGTCATACTTGGCACTTTGGAGCGACTCCACCAAGGTTTTATTTTCAAAAATCCACTCGAGCAATTTGGCTGTTTTTTCGTGCATCTGTGAGGCCTTTTCACCTTGCTCCATTTCCAGTTTGAAACGAGTCCAGGCGGACTTCCCTTCCCGCTGGATGTGCAGCAACTGCTCCACAAACTTCACAATGAAGTCTTTGCTGAAGCCTGACTCCACGTCAAGCGTGATGGCGTTGTAGAACGGGGACTTTTCCTTGATGTACCAGCTGTCGTCCGTTCGCACCACATCAACCCGGTGGCCTCTCGAGTGCAGTCCCTCGATAATGACTTTCATGTTCACCCAGTGGCTTCCATCCAGTGGAAAAACGAGCACCTTGCCGCCATATGCGGAAGTCGCACATAGAGCGGAAAACAAGAGGCCAACCCACAAGCGTAGCATCTTCACTCTACAATTAGGAAGACAGAAACTTTCCTTAAGACACCTTCTGAACAAATCCGTTTGGTCTGGGATTCGCACGCTTTTTTTTTCCAAATAGATGATCTCGCTTAAATTGAGAAAAGTGCAGTGTTTTCATTCCTTTCGCTAGGAATTAAAATACTTGCCCAAGTTTTTTTTTTTTTTTTAATCAGAGGGATCCTTTTTTCCCCCAATACTGGTTACAAATATGACTTGCTTAAACATGAGGAAAATTTTATACTATGGAACAATATATGTCATGTCCCTTTAATTGGCTCTGTTAACTATTAAAAAATTGTAACTTTGATCTCAATTGTTCTACCAATCACTACGGCACTTGTCACAGGCCTAGATAGAGTAATTGATGAAGAGAAATGTTCCACCCAAAGGAGCCAAGGCACAGTGGGTGTGAATCACAGAACCAACTACATGCAAAAACCTCCACAGAAACACCGAAACTCAAACGTTTATAAAACTTCAATCTTTCATAATCATTTAGAACACAATATATACATGAATGCATCATGACCTTTAGCGTAACATGACAGAAGTATGACACACTCACATGCACATGACACGCACACACTCACGCGCACACCTGCGTGTGCATCAATTTAAGAAGTGGCTCGTACAAAAGATCAATATTACCTCATTTGACATCAAATGTAGTTCGTCTGTCAAGAGATTCCCTTCTACTGAGGAGGACTTGTTAGTCCTTGCGGTTCCAGCCCAGGCAGGACTTTGACATTGTAGTCTCATGCTCTTTAACACTCGGGTGCAGATAAGGATAGGTCAAAGGGGAAAACTCGCTTGTAAAGTTGAACTGCTGCACATTCTATAGTGGTGCTTGGAATGCTTCGGTATGTCATTCGAAAAACTGCCAGATTGGGATGTGTCGGAGGCTGTAAAATGAGATCCCTGCCCAGTGTGAAATATTTTCTTAAGTGGTGTACATACATATTGATTTTTATCATTTTTAACATCTGGCGCTATGCTGGCTATTTGTGTCCATCTCACTTGCTGACCGTGTCAGATGGGTTGAAAAAGTGGCCCGGCCTGACCAGGGCCGTAATATTCGGATATTATCTAAAACACAGGAAGGCCAGAACCGGAATTGAACCTCAGATCTGTGAGGCGGACACGCTAAGCAGTCAACCGCCCGAGTGTCTGTTGCAGTTTGAGCTGTTGATCTCTGTTAAGTCTTTGGAGACGTTTCCGGGGTTTCCTTCTTAACAGGCTCTCAGAAGTACTTCCTTTTGCTGCTTTGAAACGTTCCCGTCTATTGTTTCAACATCCACTAACTTTTGCTACACCCTTTCGCTTTGAGAGGCTGCCAATGTGATTGAACACAATCGTAAATGCTAACAATCGGATACCTAGTGTGTTGCCCCACAGTGTATGGATTTTTTTTCTGGCTTACACTGTCCAGTTTATGGAATCAAAACCCTCGACCATGAATCCAACCCATTTCACATCAAATACAAAGTCGCAGCACAAAATTTGTAAACAAGACTTCCTGCTAAGTTGAATGAAACTAAAGGCTAAGCCATATAAAGGGAACAACAACAGTCTCCTCAGGGGGACTTGTAAAATTTTCTGGACTCCACCCTTGGCTGACAATATCCACACAGTATTCACGCCTCAAATTCTCCAAAATGCAATCTTTGTCCGTTTGAAGGGTTTCATAACCTGAGCGGCAGCATGTTGCATGGTTTTGAACTTTTGGGTCCAAATCTCGGCTCTGGTCTTTCTCTGTGGAGTTTGCATGTTTTATCCGTGCTTGCAATTGATTTCTCTCAGTGCTCTGCTTTTTTCCTAATCCCCAAAACATGCATGTTAGGTGATTGGTTTCAAGCGGGCTTTAGCAGAAGCATAATTAAGATAACTTGCAGTAAATTGGGGTTTTTTTTCTCCGTTTTGTTTTTCAAAGTAGAGCCTCAGAACTGTGAGGCGAATGTGCTAGCTATCCCGCTGAGGACTACTCAAAGTTAAAGGAATACACAATTCACTTGTACATTTCGTTTTATTAACAATGAACTTTTTACACTTGTATGATAACTGCTCATGTTAAAATGTGTCTGAGAACATGACCGTTAAGAAATCAGAGGTTGCCCATTTAGCTCATCAATTCACGAGCACTTTTTAAAACCATGTAGACAACAGTAAAGTGCAATGAATCGTAAGTCGTCTTACGTCCATTTAGCGTTTTTGAGTTGTACTACAAGCAGATTAGTGGTCACAACGATTATAATGTGGAAATCAAATACCCCATGGCGACCAGCAGAAATCATTTCTTAACTCCAGATTGGAGTTTGAGGCTTTTTTTTTTTTAGGGGGAGACGTTCTCAAGAAACTTTGGGGAAAAATATGAAACAACATTAACGGTACATTACACTTCATGTCAAGTGGAAGTGGTGTTTGACACCAAGTAAAAAGGACTATTATGAGGGAACATGCAGGAAGAACTGATGCACATAAAGTTGTGGAGTGACCATGTCAGCATCAAGGGAAATGCTACTTGTCATCAAAGACAACATCTCCACATCAGGTAAAATCACCTTCATTAATATTGCACAGGGGGTTTACAACACACAAACAAATACAAAACACTTTAAAATTATAAACTTCCGTCACTGTTAAAAGTGATCCGGACCTTTCTCTGTATCATCTTAAGAAGTTTACCTTCGCAAGGAAGTGAGTTCGTGAATGGTGAATCATGAATAGGTGACTCACCGGACATATATGTCAAAACTGTGTCATTTATTTACTCGCGTTTCATTTTCCTCTTACATAAAGCAGAGCACAAACATTTGATGGTGATCATAAAAATTAAAAGCAGAGCCAGCACAGCCCCAGACAGGAACAGATAGACATCCACATTGTAGTAAGTGTACCAGGGCATCTTGTAGGACTCGGTCCTGAGGTGGGCCATGCCTTTGTGCCGTATGACAAATTCAATCCAGAAGAGGGCGTTCTCGAGCGGCGTGATGGGCTGATCTCTGTGCAGCCTAGAGAGCCTCTGCATGTTGTCCCTGTAGGATGGATTAGCAAGAACTTTCTGTATGGCCTTCAGGAAGTTCTCATCTTTATCCACTGAGGCTAACGTGACCACCACTGCCGCCCCTCTCTCTGTGAGACGCACCAGGTTGTCATACTGGTCGAAAAACAAGGGTATTCCCACCACGGGAATTCCGTGGTAAATTGCTTCCTGGAGGCCGTTTGTTCCGCCATGAGCCACGAAGAGTTTCATCCTGGGATGTCCGAGCAGATCGTTCTGCGGCATCCAGTCCACCAGGAGAGTGTTGTTGCCCAGAGTGGAAGGTGGAGTGCCTTTATACCTCCAGATCACCTTCTGGGGGAGCTTGGCGAAAGTCGCGGCGATTTCATCGGCCAAGTCTGCGACGAGTTCATTCACAAAGGTACCCAGGGACATGAGGATGACTCCGTGCTCTCCAGAACTCTGGACGAACTTTTCCAGGTGGTCTGGTAAAGGCTTAGCAGGTTTACACTGAAAACCCCCCATGTAGATGAAGTTGGGCATGGTGGGGCGTGGAAACTCAAAGACAAAGTCCACTCTCATGAGCCACAGATCAGCGGAAAGAAGCAAATGCTGCATGTCGGTATCAGGTCCGAGATATTTGTCACATATTTTCTGATATGTGTTCTTGAGGATCAGGTGATGTTGCGTATAGCTGATGAGAAATACAATCACGTTTTTGACTCTTTGAAAAAAGGTCATCTTGTTGGTATTACCAGTTCCCGTGATAGGAATGTATGATAGCGGCGACGGCGCGAATGCGAGGTGGCCTTCGGTAGCGATGATCCAGCGGACGTTGTATACCAGAGGGAGGTTCAAATATTTGGCCACAATGGCGCCCCCACCCCAGCAGGGGTCAGTGAGCAACAGGTCAAACTTGCTGTCATTCAGTTTCCTCATCATGTCTTGGTCCTCGAGAAGTGCCGTTGCGAACTCACTCACCGTCTTGTGAGCTTCCAGAAAAGCCCCAAACATGCCCACACTCATGTGGAGGAATGTCACAAAAGGCATCGAGCCCCTTTCATACTCGATGATTTCGTAAACCAAGCCGGTGATGAAGTTTTGGTCCAAGCTTCTTTCCACGGGAACGCTGATGGTGTTGTAGTAGGCAGCGGCGTCCTTGATGTACCACGTCTTGCTGGGCCGTACGATGGTCAGGTTGTGCCCTTGTGAGTGCAGCTCTTGAATAAGGATGTCCATGTTCACCCAGTGGCTGCCCTCAATTGGAAAGACCAGGATGTTGCCACACTGACAGGCTCGGGGAAGCAAAATGAAGAGCAGCAAGGCGCTGCAGCAAAACGTAGGCCTCATCTGCAAGAAAAGAGCAAAGCAAGCTAAGACCCAATCAAATCCCAGCTCAACCAACTGTGGGCATAGTACCGTGTCAATCAGGCAAATCAATCACTCGTGTCATTATGCGTTGTGCCTGTGACTAGCTGGTCAACTTGCAACTCCCACTTCAATTTCGCATTGACCACAGGCTTCATATTAGTCATTCCCCATGGTAGCAGTACGGTAATTGGTCTGCTTGTCTTTTCACACAGACATTGGCCAGCTACAAATAGCATGGGTTCCGTAAACATTAAGTGTAAACATCTATCCATCCTTAGTTAAG
Source organism: Hippocampus comes (assembly GCF_001891065.2). Taxonomy (NCBI): domain Eukaryota; kingdom Metazoa; phylum Chordata; class Actinopteri; order Syngnathiformes; family Syngnathidae; genus Hippocampus; species Hippocampus comes. The sequence continues at coordinate 3,878,003 of NW_017805135.1, forward strand.
ATAAATTGATGAACAAAAATAAGTTTAAAATAACAATCACCCCAAAAGAACCATAGACAGAAATGTAACGGGGTGCTAGCATCTATTCCTGACGGGGAAATACATGTTCCACTATGAAAAAAAAAAAAAGATCTATGTTTCTCTAATTCTCAGTCTGTCTGTGCGGACAAGTATCATACCAATGTAGTTACTCCCGGATTAAAAAATGGTATGCCCTGCTTGAGTTGACTTGCGGATGTTTTGATTTTAGTGCGTCCACGTATGTTTCAAATGTCCGATTGTTTCGGTGATCGTTGAAAGCACCCCGAGTCAACCCTGCAAACGCGACTGTTTTCTTTTGCTTTTCCACGCAGTTTTTGATCGTTGCATGCAAGCACATTTATGATTATGTTATTGTTCGTGCAAAATCTTGTTTATTAATCCGAAACTCCCCAAAACACAAACGTGTGTACTTCAAGTCTTCAAATAAATACAATCAAGTAATGTCACACCGCTTTTTTAACTCTATGTATTCGAGCTCCGGCGGCAGTCGACACTTTTTTCCCCCCCCCACAGGTAAAATTTGGCACATGAGCTGTGCCACATAGAACGGTGGTTGGGGATCACCGCCTTTAACAAATCTACAGGACTGACTGTAATCCAAAGTACAGTACAATGATAAACTCGACAGAGTCATTTTTTATGTGTCGCAAATTGTTTTTATTATTACAGTACATTATATACTCAGGAGCATTTAATTTCCGTTTCTTTCTGCTGTAACATTATATAAATTGTAAGGCTTGAGTCTCTTTTCAGGGAAGCGTACGTGATAAAACTGCGACTACGTAACTTTCCGCGTCCATTATTTGTACACAAAAGCAAACCCCAATGGATGCCACGGGAAACATGTCACTTACGTCTAAACGTTTCATACTTACTGCGCAGTTGTGTCGTTTTTTTCTTATCTTTCAGTCAACACCGTGCTTTCCGTGCGACGTTCAACGTAGTTTCGGCAGCATGGGAGAGGACGGCTTCGCTCAACTGCGTGGGCACACTTCGGAGGAGAGGAGAGGTCAGTGAAAAGCGTGTGTGTATACGGAGTTACTCATTTACATGGCCTCTGTGCGATTATTATGGTACCACTGAATGGTAATCTTCCTTTCGTCCATCAATTTGTCATCCTATCGCATCACCCATTCAGTCCCGCTTTCACTCATTGGTCTTCAAATTCCGCAAATGTACAGAAAAAATGTCTCCCCGTTTTCACGAATATTGAATTATGGACCGTCGAGGAGGGTGTTTGATGTTCATTTTCCTGCAATGTTGGTACCTGTACCATTTGAAATTTACAGGAAACATTACATAAGTGTAATATTAACGGCTGACGATACTGAGTCGTTTGCAGTTCGGGGTTTTTCCATTTAATAAATGGCTCGTTTGTTAATCCCGAGGAAGATAAAGTAGACCCAGATACTGACTATAAATGACTTTATGTACTTTGTCTCATTCAAATCTTATCTTAAATCTCCCCACACCCACTCTGTCGTCATCAGCACCCTACACCAAGTTAGCAAGGTCTAGTGGAGTGGTTCTTAACCTTTTTAGAGGTACCGAACCCAACCAGTAAATTTGCACATTCACCGAACCCTTAATCAGTGAAAAATAAATATATATTTATATATATATTTTACAAATTCAATATATTAAAAAACGCATTTATTGAAAAAGAAAAAAAGTAAATAAAATTTCAAGAGATAAGTTTACTTTCTTTTTTTTTAATTGTACCACGGCACGTACTTCACACGACAGTCACACATTGACTACAAAACGAACTAAATTTCCTACAGCACTGATTGGACAAGCAATGTCATGTGATCATCTGCAGCCAGTGATGGCCAAGTGGGCGTGTCATAACTAATTAACATGTTGAGTCGGTGTGTCTTACCCTCCATGGCAGAGGCTCCGTCGAACCCCTGAGACCGACTCACCGAACCCTGAGGTTCGATCGAACTCTGGTTAAGAACCATTGGACTAGTGTATCTTAGCTCTGGTCTCGATGCAGGACAACGAAATTAGAATTTTTTATTTTTTTTCAAAAAGGGTGTATTCGTAGTAAGTGATATAAAATAATGTATAATTCAAACTCAATTCAAAAACATTTCTGTGTGCAATCCTGAGACCTTTTGCGTACTCCCGAGGTGCCTGATCGCAGAGACGTTATTGTATTTCTTAACATGTTAAATCTGATGTTCATTCCTTAGTTGTTAAGCTTTTGTTTTGAAGGAGGGCGACAGTGCTGCTGGCGGTGGATTCCCGTAATGCAGTGTTATTGTTGGCTTGACTTCGTCTTTCCTTGTGGAGGCTGGCCTCACCTCAGTAAATTACTGAGAAAGAGAATGACACACAGAAAATGACACAGAAAATGACATTTCAATTGGCTTCAAACCTATATAATTTTTTTTTTTACTTTCCAGAGGGCCATGAAAACGTTCTAAAATTAAGATATCTTGGGTAATGAAGAAATCACAAGCTTTTTTACATCATGAATTAACCCCTTTTTTAATTGCAGTTAAGCATTTGGTGGTTGACACCATCACACCATGATGACACTGATTATTGGCATTATTATTTGACAATGTTTTTCAGTAAAATTTCCCCCATTTCAAGGAATTTGTTGAGCATTTTTTTTAAGCATAATTTGGCATTTGGAGCTATTTCAAGATGTATTTAAATGAATCACAAAGCACATTTAATTTAAAAAAATCTCATTTAGTACTGATTAATATTTGTTTACATGCTCTTCAGCATTTTCACAATTATTGATTTATTTCAGGAAATATGACCTCAAACAAGGTCTGCTTTCCACATGGAGGAAGGGATTCATAATTGCTCTTGTTCAGTTGTATAGCTTTAGGCTGAAATGTGTGCAGTGTGCGTGTGTGTGCGTACGTGCGTGCGTGTGAGTGTGTATGGGTGTGTGTGTGTGTGTGTCTGTGCCTGTATTTCAGGGGGTAAGGGGGTGGTGCTTTCTAGAGGCAAGAGGGGAGGCAGGAAGAGGAGAGAAGCTGTGAGCATCGCTTCTCTATTCACTGATGCCACTCAGAGACAGGTATGCTTTCACGCCGCGTTCATGCTACTATGATGCTCATCTTATGGGTTTTTTTTGGTTTGTTTTTTGTTTTTTTTTAATGATTCAAATGTTGCTCCTAAATGCAGCTTCATCTTCCGCAGCAACGATGCCTGAGCGCTGTATCTAAGACGATGCACAGAGCGAAGGGGGCGGCCGCCTCCTCTCTCGCAGTGCTGCTGTTGTTGCCGCTGCTGCACTGCTGCCACCTGTGCCACTCGCTGCGTAAGTTGCCTGTCGACACTGCCAACGTCTCAATAAATGCACAATCCAGTGGCGTGGTTGAACAGCGTCAGGGTACAGAAAGAAGCCGCTTACCGATGTTACACTAAGCCCATGCGGGAGACGGTGAGCGAGCACTGCCGTGATTATAAAAAATAAAATATTAAAAAAATAAAAAATGGCGAGTAATACAAATCCTCTCCTTAAAATATTTATTATTGCCAATATTGATCATAGATATACTGTACCACAAACTATGAGCCCCAAATCATGAAATTGTTCTCAGATGATTTGACTTTTTAAAAAAATGTACAATGCACATGCGGTGAAGACTCTCCGTAACTTCCAACTAAGAAGAAGCTCAACTTTTCTCCCCCCAACATACAAAAATCTCAGAACGTCAGTTCAGATGCATCATTTCAACATTCTCACCTTCAGGGGCGAGGTGGCCGTTGGAAATTCTTGTAAATCAGGTAAATTTTTCCCGAACGGCCGGTGTATTTCCGGGCCGGTCCTGGCCATCACGGCCGCTAGCAACCACCCCCCCCGAATCAGCAATTATGTTTCAGCACATGACGGCCGCACCCCATCGCCAACGATGTTTCCGCACCTGACGGTCCATCAACAAAAAAATTTCGGGACATGATAGCCGCACCAAGCCAACTGTAAACCACGCCCCCTCCCCCGCCATACTGTACTATGCTTGAAAGTAATATCTATGAGGAACAGATTTCAGAGCCAAAAAAAGGAGGCGCCTATTTTGGAGTAAGGTGTGTATTTATTCAACTCAATGAAGCACCAGGAATTAAATAGAGGCACGGCGTCCATTACAGTGGAGGCTTCTCTTCCCGGTGTCCTACTGTACAATTGTTTCCTCACAATTTGCCGGCCTTACATACAGCACACTCACTTGCTCCACTTTCAAATCAAACTTTTGATTGACTGAGTGCAGGGGAGGAGTTACAATCCATGTGATTGATTCATGTCAGTGTTATCAATATCATGAATTCTGGTCGTTTTTTTGTTTGTTTGTTTGTTTTAATAATAAAGCAGATAGCAGCAATGTCTCACCCTTAATTGGATGGCAGAGAGAACACCAATATCGATTTGGGAGTCTCAGCCAGGCGGAACGACCCTAATAGGAGGGGAGCTTGAAAAGATGATGAATGGGTGGATAACAGTCTCATTTATTAGGGGATTGCTTCTCCGCATCGATACCAGGCATTGCGAAGCGAGATCCTATAAATTGAGTGTGAAAGAAAAAAAAAGCCATCCGGCATTTGAAGATCCATGCAAAGGTCGGATGCAAAATTGACGATTCTTCTGCCCAGAGCCATCAGTGCTGGGAACCCAATGTCTGACACTCGAGCTTGCCCATACAAGCCCCGAGCTACTCTCAAGTATTTGGATGCACTGCTCCCTGTTCTGAAAATACTTCACACTTGATAGGGCAACAGTGAATGCCTCCTGCCATTTGTATGCAGACGGCGTCTAGCAAACCTTGATGCCAAAACTCCTCAAAGAATGCCTGCATGACGGAGCTCAATTAACGGTTCTCCTTCATTCTGTGAAACTGTAAAAATCATAGCTAATGTGAAAATAGCAAAACAAATTGTGGGGTTTTTATCGACCTCAGCTACCCACAAGTTGGAAGGTCACCTGATGGATTAAACCAATCCATCTGCTGTGGGAAAGGCTGCTTATAAATAAAATGACCCTCAAAGTACAACAACAAAAGAATCCAGGAAGTTTCCCACATTCGTTCATGGTGTCACAGCTGCAAAAAGGCACAGACATTTTTCCCGAAGTTTTCTCTCACTGAACTTGTTGTCTGCCCACAATCTGCCTCCACAGTTATGGCTGTTTTATCCCCATGTCCTGCAAGAAATTAACCAAAGGAATTAGAGCAGGAGTACAAAAGACAAGCAGGGGCCTGTTTCATGGGTCTGACAAAGTGGTTGCATAACCAGGATTGTGGGATCCAGTGCGTCCACTTTAGTTGTGTGGCACTGATAGCCCAGCAGCCATTGTGTCGCGGTTTTGTACTTCACCCGTGTGTCTGTATGTATATCGAGAATTGAGTCAAATATAACACCACGATTCTTTTACTGAGTTACTTTGGGTAATACTGTAGTAAATTTACCGAGACTCGGAGTGATGTCGTGAAACATTTGATGCTGACGAGCGGGGCCAGTCATCAATATCTCAGTTTTATCAGGGTTCAAAAGCAACGCTAGCAACCACCCCCCCCGAATCAGCAATTATGTTTCAGCACATGACGGCCGCACCCCATCGCCAACGATGTTTCCGCACCTGACGGTCCATCAACAAAAAAATTTCGGGACATGATAGCCGCACCAAGCCAACTGTAAACCACGCCCCCTCCCCCGCCATACTGTACTATGCTTGAAAGTAATATCTATTAGGAACAGATTTCAGAGCCAAAAAAAGGAGGCGCCTATTTTGGAGTAAGGTGTGTATTTATTCAACTCAATGAAGCACCAGGAATTAAATAGAGGCACGGCGTCCATTACAGTGGAGGCTTCTCTTCCCGGTGTCCTACTGTACAATTGTTTCCTCACAATTTGCCGGCCTTACATACAGCACACTCACTTGCTCCACTTTCAAATCAAACTTTTGATTGACTGAGTGCAGGGGAGGAGTTACAATCCATGTGATTGATTCATGTCAGTGTTATCAATATCATGAATTCTGGTCGTTTTTTTGTTTGTTTGTTTGTTTTAATAATAAAGCAGATAGCAGCAATGTCTCACCCTTAATTGGATGGCAGAGAGAACACCAATATCGATTTGGGAGTCTCAGCCAGGCGGAACGACCCTAATAGGAGGGGAGCTTGAAAAGATGATGAATGGGTGGATAACAGTCTCATTTATTAGGGGATTGCTTCTCCGCATCGATACCAGGCATTGCGAAGCGAGATCCTATAAATTGAGTGTGAAAGAAAAAAAAACGCTTTCATTCTGAGTGAGATTGATAGCTCGTATGTCTTTGTTTGTCACCTACACTAGGCAGGGACTGTGCGCTTACTCCGAGGCCACTTGAATCTCATTTTATTTAAAAAAAAGCGAGGAGGTTCCACGTCAGATCATTTCTTCATCTTGTCACGTTGCCTGATTCAAGAAAAATTCCACGTTTCTTTCTGCTGTTTTCACTCTCAGGTGTTCCTAAACTTTCCTCCTATGCAAAAGCCGAAGACAAGCTGTTCAAATACCTCTTTGGGAACTATCAGAAGTGGGTCCGCCCGGTGGAATATCTGAACCAGACCATTTACGTCAAGTTTGGACTGGCCATCTCCCAACTCGTTGATGTGGTGCGGATTTAACGTACAATAATTTTCAATGGTGTTGTCGTAAAAATTCAATCAGTGGTCATAAAATCGAGCTTCTGCTGTGTTTTCCCCATCCAGGATGAAAAGAACCAGCTGATGACCACCAATGTGTGGATGAAACAGGCAAGTGGATTAACATGAAAGGTGACCAGACGTCTGCTTCACCCCCCCACACCCACACACAAATCTTGTATCTCACAAAGATCGATGCTTTCATGTTATTTTACCATCCAGATTACACACAATTTATGTTGCCTGTCATGCAGGAGTGGACCGACATGAAGCTAAGGTGGGACCCCGACGACTACTTGGGCATCACCACTATACGAGTGCCATCCGACAGGCTGTGGCTCCCAGACGTCGTGCTGTATGATAAGTATGCAACATGATGGATCAATCCTACGCTATACATACAGTGCATCCGGAAAGTATTCACAGCACATCCAACGGTTTGTTGTCGGTGAACATTTTCACTCCAAATTCTACACTCAGTTCAGACGGTCGTTTCGAGGGCACCGTGACCAAGGCAGTGGTAAAATACGACGGCACCATATTGTGGACTCCGCCTGCCAACTACAAGTCCGCCTGCACCATCGATGTCACCTTCTTCCCATTTGACCTGCAGAACTGCTCCATGAAATTTGGCTCGTGGACCTACGACGGCTCTCAGGTGATTATTTGATTCAGAAAAGAATGTGACGCAAGCGTGAGATTGCAGGCGTGTATCTTGCTGCAGTAAAAAAAAAAAAAAATAGCAATTGTCCAGCAACAAGAGAACTTGCTGTTAACTTGTGCTTTTTAATTGCTACTCTCCGGAGCAAATGCATACACGTGGCGAAGACTCTCCAGAACGTCCGCTAACAAGCCAGGCTAAGCCAACAAACTGAAGATCTCTCGTCTCTTTGTCAAGATGCATCAATTCAACATACTGTATTGGCCTGAATATAAGACAGTGTTTTTTGCATTGAAATAAGACTGTGCTTTGGCGCCATTCTGTGGTACCGTGAGGTACTACAACAAAAAGTTCGAGATGGGTTCCACAGAAAAAAATGCAAAGAGGTGAATTCGTGAATGGCGAACCACGGTTCACTGCATCTCAAAATTGAGGCGTAGACATCGGTCGTGTGACGTCCAGGTGATCTTTCTTCGGCAGGTCGACGTCATTCTGGAGGACTTCCACGTGGATAGGCAGGACTATTTTGACAATGGCGAATGGGAGATTGTGAAGGCCACAGGCAGCCGCGGTCTGAGGGTGGACGGCGGCGTCTCATATCCCACCATCACCTACTTCTTCATCATCCGCCGGCTGCCCCTCTTCTACACCCTCTTCCTCATCATCCCCTGCATCGGCTTGTCCTTCCTCACCATCCTCGTCTTCTACTTGCCCTCCAACTGCGGCGAAAAGATCTCCCTGTGCACCTCAGTGCTGGTGTCGCTCACTGTCTTCCTGCTGGTCATCGAGGAGATCATCCCCTCCTCGTCTAAGGCCATCCCTCTCATCGGCGAGTATCTGGTCTTCACCATGATATTCGTCACGCTCTCCATCGTCATCACCGTCTTCACCATTAACGTCCACCACCGCTCCTCCTCGACGCATAACAGCATGGCGCCGTGGGTGCGCAGGATATTCCTGCATCGACTGCCCAAGGTGCTGTGCATGCGCGGCCACGTGGACCGCTACGGCACAGCGGGAGCGGCACACACGGGACGGGTGCTGGGATTGGGATTGATGAAGGACTGTACGACTGAGCGCGACCTCTCTCACGCCAGACACAACATCCAAGCTGCGCTGGATTCCATCCGCTACATAACCATGCATGTGGTGAAAGAAAATGAGGTCAGAGAGGTGAGTCTGTTATTTGATCTGCATCTATTTTACATAATATGAAAGCACAGTTATTTTTAAAACTTGATAGACCCCCCCCCCCCCACACACACACATGGTGATGAAAAAATATTATATATATTTTCTAAGGTCATGCACTCTCAGGGTATCACTGAGAGTACTCTGAGGCTATGGGTCATCGACGATGGCTAAGTGCAGTGTGCACATCGTACGTGCATGTACATAGGTCAGCGCTTCGTTATTTAATGTGGAGGCAACAATCCACATCCGTGAAACAAAGACAGTGACACGCGCCAACTTTCTGGAAATGCCATCCGGCATTTGAAGATCCATGCAAAGGTCGGATGCAAAATTGACGATTCTTCTGCCCAGAGCCATCAGTGCTGGGAACCCAATGTCTGACACTCGAGCTTGCCCATACAAGCCCCGAGCTACTCTCAAGTATTTGGATGCACTGCTCCCTGTTCTGAAAATACTTCACACTTGATAGGGCAACAGTGAATGCCTCCTGCCATTTGTATGCAGACGGCGTCTAGCAAACCTTGATGCCAAAACTCCTCAAAGAATGCCTGCATGACGGAGCTCAATTAACGGTTCTCCTTCATTCTGTGAAACTGTAAAAATCATAGCTAATGTGAAAATAGCAAAACAAATTGTGGGGTTTTTATCGACCTCAGCTACCCACAAGTTGGAAGGTCACCTGATGGATTAAACCAATCCATCTGCTGTGGGAAAGGCTGCTTATAAATAAAATGACCCTCAAAGTACAACAACAAAAGAATCCAGGAAGTTTCCCACATTCGTTCATGGTGTCACAGCTGCAAAAAGGCACAGACATTTTTCCCGAAGTTTTCTCTCACTGAACTTGTTGTCTGCCCACAATCTGCCTCCACAGTTATGGCTGTTTTATCCCCATGTCCTGCAAGAAATTAACCAAAGGAATGAGAGCAGGAGTACAAAAGACAAGCAGGGGCCTGTTTCATGGGTCTGACAAAGTGGTTGCATAACCAGGATTGTGGGATCCAGTGCTTCCACTTTAGTTGTGTGGCACTTGTAGCCCAGCAGCCATTGTCCTGTGGTTTTGTACTTCACCCTTGTGTCTGTATGTATATCGAGAGTTGAGTCAAATATAACACCACGATTCTTTGACTGAGTTACTTTGGGTAATACTGTAGTAAATTTACCGAGACTCGGAGTGATGTCGTGAAACATTTGCTGATGACGAACGGGGCCAGTCATCAATATCTCAGTTTTATCAGGGTTCAAAAGCAAAAAAATTGACATAGACCGTAGTTTAATCTTAGCACGGCATGCCTCCAGATTACAGCAATTATTTGGGTTTGTTATTTTCCACTTTAGTTGTGTGGCACTTGTAGCCCAGCAGCCATTGTCCTGTGGTTTTGTACTTCACCCTTGTGTCTGTATGTATATCGAGAGTTGAGTCAAATATAACACCACGATTCTTTGACTGAGTTACTTTGGGTAATACTGTAGTAAATTTACGAAAACTAATGTTATTGTTCCATATAATGTCACCAAACAGAAGCATATTGATTATAAACGATCCAGGGCCAAGAACTGAACCCTGTGGGAGTCTTGATGTAACATTACGAAAGTTAGAAATCAAGCCTTTGGAGCCTGAAATTCATTTCACAATGGGTCTTTGAGATAGTGGGAGGAAGTCAGAGTACCCGGAGAAAACTCACACAAGCACCAGAACAAAACAGTTAATTGCCTTTTATGTGTTTCTTTTTGGGGTGTGGGGGCTGCAGGTGGTACACAGGGCCAAGAACTGAACCTTGTGGGAGTCTTCATGTAAAATTACAAAAGTTAGAAATCAAGCCTTTGGAGCCTGAAATTTGGGAGGAAGTCAGAGTACCCGGAGAAAACACACACGAGCACCAGAACAAAACAGTTAATTGCCTTTTATTTGTTTCTTTTTGGGGTGTGGGGGCTGCAGGTGGTACAGGACTGGAAGTTTGTTGCCCAGGTTCTGGATCGAATGTTTCTCTGGGCGTTCCTGTTGGTGTCTGTCCTGGGCTCGGCTCTCCTCTTCATCCCGGTTATCTACAAATGGGCCAGCATTATCGTCCCCAAACATTTTGGAGGTGCCCTTTGAAGGTTTGCTGACATGGAAGTGAGGCACATCAGCGGCTAGGGTCCAGATTACGCTATGTCGGTAGCGTGAAGTATCGAGTGTTACTACAGTATAACACAAATAAAGTAAAAATCCAAAAAAGGTGATAAACTTACCTGGCAAGCAGAAATTTCGCAAATTCATCAGTGCTTCTGAATCAGTGGTTCGCAAACGAGTAATGGGCATGTTCATGTTCTAATGTACTATTGTCAAGTTTACTCATAGCTCTCAAAATTTTGACCCAAAAGTGTTTTGTTTTTTTGTGAATTGCAGACTTCCCCTTTGAGGTGAAAGTGCAACCGGTAAACTCAAGCATGTTTTGTTGGACTTTGCCCTTTTTCAGCCAGCACTGGGATTATTCTCCTCTGTAGCACAAAACAAGCTCCGTTTCTTGTCGTGTGTGCATGCACGGACCTGCAGCTGAGTGATGCCACGCATCCGTACCAACATGTTCCTTGAAGCGTCTGCGTGAAGAGACTGCGGATAAACATCAACCCGGGCAGTCAGTGTGAGTGCATTTTAATCGCAGCACTAAAAGGTACTGCACCAAATGCTTGAATCACCAGATCATAAACTACAAAATGACACACAGCTGAACGCTCTATGAGGGTGGAAGATTTAATTCTTAATCATTTGTTAAAAGTGAGTTTGTTATTTATTCGTAGAATGTGTTTGTATGTGCCTTCAGATTTTTCCTATGATCCTTGTAGTGAAACGGAATTACGTTTGGAAGCTAAATACGTGGACAAGCAGTCTGCTTCACAATTCAAAGACGGAATCTGGGGTTCGGATCTTGCCTTTGGCCTTCCTGTGTTGTGTCTGTCCGCGCATGGGTTTTCCTTGGGTACCCCAACTTACTCCCACATGCAAAAATTGTGTGTGTTATTTTCATTAAAGATTCAAAATAGTGCACGGGTGTAAGTGTGGTGATTTGTCTCTATGTGCCTAACGATTGTCGGACTAGTCCAGAGTGACCTGCACCTTTCACCCAAAGTCAGCTTGGTTAGACTCCAGTTGAGACACATTCGGGTGAATGAGGACAAGGGTTACAGAATAAAACAATAAACAAAACGTGAAATAAACTATTCTCTTCTAGATTTGGGCCATGTACCTCTTGACAGAGTAAGGAACCATATTTGATAACTTAAACTTGAGTTAAAATGTATGCCCCACACCTTTCTTTAAGGTAGCAGAACCATGCCTTTTTTCCCTGCCATGTAAATCGACATTTCTAATATAAATTGTCGATTGAATAGATGTCAAATTTCAAAATATAGACGATTTTGCCATTATGACCAGCCGTTGAGAGCAACCATGCTACAAAGTGGCCCATGATGAAAGCACATCCCTGACCTCGACACTTAAATTAACACGTGTAAGGTAACGGGAGTACTGGGAGAAAACCCACAGAGCCGAAATTCCAACCCTGAACCTCTAAACTGCGAGCCGGACGTATGAACCATAAGGTCCCACTTCAGCCGTGCACAGTGTAGTTACTTCAAAATAAAATAAGGGAAATAAAACTCAGTCACATGTACAATGAAAAGTGAAAACAGATGTGACTCTGGCTGAAACGGATCAGCATTCCAGAAGAGGGAAAACAAAACAGCTAATGTTCGCTTATGCAAAGGATTTCTCGTCATGTGTCCGCTCAGTAAGTCACACTTGAGGAATCCAATATGGTGTGTATGATCTCGGCTGCTCCGTATAAATAAGGTACGTTTACAATCTGACTCTTGAAAATAAAAGTGAAATCGGAGCTCATGTTGTTTTCTTCTTCAGGTTCACGATGCCCCTGCATGGAAACTCGCTTTTCTTTCAAGCATCCTTCGTGTTGTTGTTGTCGTCATGGAGAGCTTGTTACTGTGGCAAAATTCTAGTGGTCCCATTCGAGGGCAGCCACTGGGTGAACATGGAGGTCCTGATTAAAGCACTCCATTCTCACGGACACTCCGTGGACGTGATTCGGACCGACAAAAGCTGGTACATCAAGGACAGCATGCCGCACTACAGCCCCATCACGGTGTCTGTCAACGAAGCGTTCGACCCGGCCTTTGTCGACTCCCTGATGAAAACGACTTTTGCTCTGGAGCGCGAGGGAAGCTCAGTGATGAACTTTGTGCGTCTGCAGCTTCAAATGTTTGAAGCAATGTCCGGTACGGGCAAGATCATGTGCACATTGACCAGTGCCATATTACAAGACGACAATTTAATGTCTCGTCTGAAGGAGCGTCGGTATGACCTCCTCCTCACTGACCCCACCATGGGCACGGGTGTCATTTTGGCTCATGCTCTACAGTTACCTTTGGTTTATAATGTGCGCTGGGTGATGTGTAAGGAGGGGCATCTGGTCCTGGCGCCTTCGCCTTTGTCTTACGTTCCCATGACTGGCTCTGGACTGTCTAATAAGATGACTTTTCTTCAGAGGGTCAAGAATCTTGTGTACTTTGTCAGCGGGGAAGCTCTGTACGCCTTTACCATCATACCGCAATATCAGGCTGTTTGCAACCAGTTCTTTGGCCCAGAGGTGAGATTTGATGAACTTCTTCAAAAAGCAGACATGTGGCTCATGAGAGCGGATTTTGTCTTTGAGTTTCCTCGCCCCACCATGCCCAACATCATCTACATAGGAGGTTTCCAATGTAAGCCTGCAGAACCTCTTCCCAACCACCTGGAGGAGTTTGTGCAGAGTTCTGGACAACACGGAGTCATCGTCATGTCTTTGGGGACTCTCATCGGGGAACTTCCTAGCGACTTCGCTGATGAAATTGCGGCGGCTTTCGCTAAGCTCCCCCAGAAGGTCATCTGGAGCTACAGAGGAACAAAACCTTCCACTTTGGGCAACAACACTCTCATAGTGGACTGGATGCCGCAGAATGACCTCCTGGGACATCGCAAAGTGAAGCTCTTCGTGGCTCATGGTGGGACGAACGGTGTCCAAGAAGCGATTTACCATGGCGTTCCAGTAGTGGGAATACCTTTGTTTTTTGACCAGCATGACAACCTGCTGCGCCTCACGGAGAGAGGAGCGGCTGTGGTGGTCACGTTAGCCTCGATGGATAAAGATGACAGCTTCCTGAAGGCCCTACAGGAAGTTCTTACCAATCCGTCCTACAGGAACAGCATGCAGAGGCTGTCCAGGCTGCACAGAGATCAGCCCATCCCGCCGCTCGACAACGCCCTCTTCTGGATTGAGTTTGTCATGAGGCACAAGGGCGCAGCTCACCTGAGGACCGAGTCCTACAAGCTGCCGTGGTACGCCTACTACAATGTGGACATTGTCGTTACTTTCTTTACAACAGCGGCAGTGATGTTTTTGCTTCCGGTTGTGTTTTTGAGGACACATGTCTTCAAAACAAATCGAAAATGAGCTGCTTCTTTTGACGGTATTATGAGCAATCACACTATTTAGTGCTGTGTATCTCCTAATTATTGATGATAATATCAATAATTGTATGTTAGATTGTCAAACTGTTTGGAATACCACATGCGTGTGTGTGAGTGTGTTTGTGTGTGTGTGTTTGATATTGACATGCGACAACTAATGAAAGCTCTCTGAAGGGTTTACTCAAGACAAGGCCAATAGGAAGATCTGCCTGCATGGCCAAAGAAAGGTTGGGATCGCCTTTTCAAAAGACAGTCAAAGAAAACCCACGAAAACTAAGATCTGTGACCAGCTCCTTCGCCGAAGACCGAACCAAAGAAACTTCGAAGCTGGTATTGGAAGGTTCCATGTATCTGGATCTTCTGTGGATGAAAACGTGCCGGAGCACTGCACCATTCTTATTTACTGACTGATAAGAAAGAGTTTCTGAATCCACGACAGGCATCAAAAAGTTTGGCATTGTGTAATGAATTGAAATTCAACAGTTGGGAGGTGTTTTGGGCTCAATTCGTGTTATCATGTAAGTACTAGTCAATCATTAAAAATGAAGCAACCAACTGTTTAATCACTTCACCTAATCGTTGGATCTGGAGCTTCCGGGCTTCACCAGTCCCGTACTGAGCCATTTTGACCCTTGAAGGCAAAAGTGGGCAAGCTTTTTTGACCATTTGGTCCATGCCGGCTAACTTTGAATGATATTATGTTTCATTTTCATTTAATTATTAAGGTAAAAAAACAAAATGATTTCATTGCCATATAATTATAAATAATATGGAATTATATGTATTTATACATCAGTAACCAATAATGTAATGAAAAAATATTTTCATAAAATATTAAAAAATATACAGCATCTGTAAAATTGTTTCTTTAGTTGACATATTATATACAATAAACTTAACAACAATACCAATTATTAAATGAGAAAAATGAAAAAGAATAAATACATCTTGAATAAATCTTCACGGGGAAATAGCTGGATTTGTCATGGTTCTGTTTGTGACCAACAGGTGGCTCTGTAGGACTCCACCTGCAGCTGCACACCTGTTGGTCATTGTGTCATTAGTTGTCTGTTTAAAAGGACTACCGACACGCCCACTCGGTGTTGGGTCATTGTCTCTGTTGCTGTTTCTGTTAGTTTTTTGCTTCAGCCATGGTTTTTGTTTGTTACTTTGGATTCTTTTTGTTTTCATGACTTTGTGTTGGATTTAGTTTCCTCAGTCTTTTGTTAATAATGTTTGTCTAGTTCACCCTGCTCTTCCTTCCTGCCTGCTTTATGGGGTCCTCCACCATCACTCAAAGTGAGCATCAAAGAAATTGTTTCCTATCATTTTCCCCTCCCAGCACTCATTCCGGGCTGAATTTTCTATCTTTTGAAAATGAGAAACTCAAGCATGTCATGAATATTTCATCCACTTCCACTAAACACCACAGTGAAATCGTTCATCTGCACTTTGTACTCCTTGACATACTTGACAGCAGGGTGCAGACTCCAGGATGCAAAGAGCAGTCAAACGACCTTTTTTATGCCAGAAAGTGAGTCTCCATGAAGAAAAGCGCGAGGACTCTTTATCACAGGCTCTCATTTTTGATTGTCCGATCAGATGACATTGTCTCGGGAAGCGTGGAGGTTGGGGACTCGGGCGATATAGAGAAGTGATAAGTGGAGCCTTGCCGGCTTCTCGGAAATGAAACCCTCAGTCCCTAAGGCTTCATCTCACAGTGATTTATTCACTCACAGATAGAGGAAGTCAAAATGGTCTAAGTATTTACAGTTTTTATTTATCATTTTGGCACCTTTAGATCCCAAAGCCGATGGTGGTACATAATTTTTTGATCCATTTATGATGTCCCTTAATTGGGCTTCAATCTCACCTGAGGCCCTCCTCACAATACAAAATGCAGGTTAGGTGAATTGAAGACACAAAAATTGATTTTAGGTCCTGAATACAATAACTGGAGACCAAAGTTAAGAGTAATGTGGTAATGCAGCATTTATGTTCTACTGCATCGAAATGGAATCAGTGACCAGCAGTTGTGAAGTCAGCCCTCTGAATGTTTTTAAATTCAGTTAATAAATTTTTTTCTGCCATAGTTATTTATGAGTGAGGTGCTCTAAAGCATTTTTAAAACGTGTACCTGCCTCGCCCCCCCAAAAAAAACACGTCTTGCACTGTGCCTTCCTATAGTCATTTCAGTTAAAATCCGCTATATAAATAAAATTTCCTTCCATTAAATTACCCAGAGTGAATAAGTGTGTTTGTCTAGATGTGCCATGTGGGTGACGACCAGTCCAGGGTGTACCCTGCCTCTCGCACAGTCAGGTTGGATAAGCTCCAATTTGGGGGAGAGGAACCTTCTACACGCCACAGTTGCAGGCAAGTTGTCGTCAGACCACCATTTGTTGTAGTACCGTGGCATCGCCGAACGGTGTCACTCATTCATCATAATCTGATGTTCATGCCGCCGTTCAATTTTTGTTTCTCCGAAGACCAATTACAAATCCTTTTGGTTTCGTATGTGAGATGACTGACGTTGTTACGTTTGTGTCTTGTCTTTTAAAATGTCCTAAAAATCTGTGCATTCTGACCGTCTGAATTGTTAAAAAAAATACAAACATAACAGGTATTCATTCATATGTCTTCCCCAAGTAGAAGAGGCTGGAGGAAAAGGCCGGCGGTTCCCAGGATGCACACCAGGACAAAAACCCACAGAAAGATGCGGTCGATCACCATGGCGACGTATTTCCAATCGTCCTGAACCTGTGAGAGGAGCGACAATGACAAAGCAGGGAATGAACACGAGGTATTTACAATCAAGAAGTTTTTCCTGTCCATGCAGGCATTTTGAAAACTCACTTAAATTGCCGGTCCACCAAAACCCGATCAGTATTACCTCCATCAAGGTCATAAATTTAAAGGGAAGGTTGTGAGTTAAATTTGTTAATTGATGATGATGAGTACTTCTTTACAAAAGATAGGACCATTGTTTATTCCCAATGTGGTGTATTAACCACTATACAGTACATGTATTGTAGTTGTTTGTATGTTGTTTGGATGCATTGACTCCCGTACCTTGCATTGCCATCGACTGCGCATGCGTGAAATGTCACCTCAAATGTTTAAGGCTCATTCCCCACGTTGCTCATGCATCGAATACACGGTCAAATATAACACGATAGAAAACGCATGTGTCTGCCTCGTCATTGAAGACACCACACCCAACATCACACATTACGTCCCGTTAACCAGACTGTAAACTGTTAGAAAAAGAAAAAGGCAAACTCCACGGATTACAGTGACTGAAATAATGGCAAATTCCATCCGTAATTATACGGACATAAGGAGGATGCTTGTACTCATTCGTGACATGGGTGAGCTGGAGTCTTGCTCAGCTGATTTTAGCCATGAGTTGGGCTTCACCTGGACTGTTCGCGAGGCCAGGTGATCGCTGGGCACATAAAGACAACCATTCAATCTTACATTCACATCTCGGGCAATTTACAGCCTTGAGTGAATCTTACGTGCATGTTTTTAGGGAAAGTCCACAAATGTATGCTTAGTGCATGTAAAGATTCGAACCCATATTTCCTGACTGTGTATCCCGCCGTACTGCCACAATGAACTCTCTGAAGTGAAAATATGAAAATTACGGTCATGCTCCTCGCTTTGGACCCTTATGTGCCATCAAACTTGTCCACACGTACGGTACCAAAAATGTTAACGATAACCGAGACCGCACACACGTGATGAGAAAAAAAGAATAATATCAAATGTACTTGAGATTACCCATATAGCACATCACACATAATCAAATCTGCACTGACAATCTCCTACTCCAAATTGAATGTCTGTCATTGGATCAAGACTGACTTTTGTGGGGCAACAATGTGCCAAAAGACATCCACACTGATGGAAACAAAAGAAAAGAAGTAGAAGAAGGAATAGAATGCTCACTGTCAACTCAAATCACAACATCTTAAAGTGAATGGCTCGTGAGACATATCATATAAAACGGATTTGCATTAGAAATCTTGAACAGGATTAACCAAAAAAATGTGATTACCCACTCAGGATAACGGGTTGGCTGCAGGAAATGATCCATTTTCTCTTTGTTGGTCCGTGACAAATCTGACGGAACGAATGAATGAGTGTTTGATCATCCATCGGAGACAGCGATGAGTAGTGGCAGACAGAAGAATTAAACGCTTTTCCACTTGAAGGCTGAAGGTACAATTAATCTGCACAGCCACCTGTTGCCATTCAAAGAATACCAGCTTTGAGTTCAAATAGACAGGCCCAGATTTCACATTGACGCGCCAAAAATATGTGGGGGACCACTTTACGCCACTTTAGCCTGAACAAGACAATAAACTGTGAATTGTGAATGAGTCGATCCCAGATGAAACAATTTGGGTCTGGAAAACGATTGTTCTGTCAGCATTTGGGAGCCAGACATTCATCTGCGAGTGACTGTGACAGTGGAGGTTTCTTAATTAAAAAGAGTTTGATGCTTTCTGTGAAAGTGTGGACATTGTTGGTTTTATTAGTATGCACCGGAACTCATCCAGTTGTTCAGGTTAATCACTCAGGATAACCATTTAGAGGCACCTGAAAATCGGGCCTTTGCCGAGTTTAATCGCAAAGGAAGAAAATGCTCAAACTGTCTACCCGGCATGATTGAGCGCTCACCTCCTTCGCCTCATTCTGCATTCTCATGTTCTCAGCGATGTATTTGACGCTCTCAAGCGCCTCCCTGATCTCAGGGGAGAACGGGAGCAAAGTCAAGACTCCCGCATCCAGAGACTCCGAGCTGGAGCATCGACTCCCTGCTCCAGGCACGCCGCCTCCGGTCAGGACCCCAAGGCAGCTCAATCCGCCACCTCCTCCGGAGTCTGTTGGCAGTTTCCCGGACCTCTGATGCCAGCAGCTGTTGCAACGCCCCTCGCAGCACAGTGAATCTGACCCGGCGCTTTTGGCCAGCTCAATTGCGTTCAAGTTGTTGAGATTGGTGAGCTCTGTATTGTTTGGGAGCCTCTGGCGGTTGGTCAGGCTGGACACCACGCTGGAGGCCAGAGCCCGAGCCTTGTGTTGAGGTCCTGTCGCGGGAACGCCGCACGGTCTCGGGTGGATCATCTGAACGGTCTGGTTCGTCTTCTCCGGATCCCTCTCCGGTCGGGTCATGAACATGACTTTGGGGAGCAGCCCCAGGAAGACGCCGCGCACCCACCGCGGCATGGTGTGCGTCTTGGGCGTGCGGTAGTGGACGTTAAGCACGAACACGGTGATGACGATGGAGAGGGTGACGAATATCATGGTGAAAAGGAGGTACTCGCCGATCAGCGGAATGACTAGTGAGGTGGAGGGGATGGTCTCGGTGATGACCAGGAGGAAGACGGTCAGGGAGAGCAGCACGGAGATGCAAAGCGTAACCTTCTCGCCGCAGTCGGACGGGAGGTAGAAGACGAGCACGGTGAGGAAGGAGATGAGCAGGCAGGGGATGATCATGTTGATGGTGTAGAAGAGCGGCAGCCGGCGGATGTACAACGAGTAGGTGATGTCCGGGTAGATCTCCTCGCAGCAGTTGTACTTGATGTCGTGCTTGTAGCCTGGGGCGTCAATGATCATCCATTCGCCGCTCTCCCAGAAGTCCTTGAGGTTGATGGTGGAGCCAATCAGCACCAGGTCGATCTTGGCCTTGTCGTAGGTCCAGGAGCCGAACTTCATGGTGCAGTTTTGGTAGTCGAAGGGGAAGTAAGTCACATCAATCTTGCACGAGCTCTTGAAGATAGCGGGAGGGATCCACGTGACTTCGCCGTTGTACCGGAGCAGAGCCTTAGTCTTGTCATCGA
Source organism: Hippocampus comes (assembly GCF_001891065.2). NCBI lineage: Eukaryota > Metazoa > Chordata > Actinopteri > Syngnathiformes > Syngnathidae > Hippocampus > Hippocampus comes. The sequence goes on from NW_017805135.1 coordinate 3,897,899, forward strand.
CCTGGAAATCTCCGACTGCACTGTGAAGAAAAACAAAGGCGGGATGGAGGAACCAACTTTGAGCTCTCAGGCGTGTTCTCATTGACCGTTTCTCAACATGAAGAAAGTAGAGTATGGTCTTGTGAACTAGCCAAGCTCAGTCTTCCTAAGAACGTACGCGAGAACGCGAGTCTCTGTAAAATGGAATAACTGGATGCTTTTTCACTCCCCCTCCCACCTATGACGTACTCCAGTGATACCTGTACATAGTACCAACCGTTTTAAACACCGCTTATCCTGAACAGGGTTGCGGGAGGGTGCTGGAGCCTATCCCAGCAGATTTAGGGCAAAAGGCGGACTATACCCTGAACTGGTCACCAGTCTCGAGTCCCATGTAGACCTTTCAGACCCACATCCACACCATGTGGGAACCGATCCCAAGATCACAAAGACGTAGGAACGGACAAGAACACAATTTGAGAAACGATTTGTCCTTTTTTAAACAAACTGAACTCAGTCTTCCAGAAGCATACGAAAAAGTGAACCAATCCATGGAGAACGATCTCAGCGAGTTCACTGGGACTTTGGTTCAAAATCATTTTTAACATGGCCTCTGTTTTGTTCATTTCTTTTTTACACTTAGTTCCCAACAGCCCTCCAAACATCCTCCTATCCATTTTCTATAATGCTTGTCCTCAAGGTGGTTTCATGGAATCCAATGATTGTTTTGATTCAAAGTGTTGAAGTACTTTATAAAAATACGGCAGCCCTTTGTGGGACACTTAAAAAAAACCTCAAAGGAATTGCTGGATTCCATTTTAATTTGTTTTTGCATAACCATTAAAAACCAAAACACTCACTTGTTGTATAGCACAATATCAGGCTTCCATATCCTGTTGGACGGCACGCGTATGGACTCGACACCTCCGAAATCTTTTGGATTCCACTTGAGTTTGTAGTCATTCCAGATCTAAAAAATGACAAGTTCATCACCAGGTTTTGGTGAATTAAGGAGAAAAATAAAACAAGAATTTATGACAGATGGTAGGATGTGAAGACTCCTTCTATAGCGCATTCAAGCCTGATACACATGTTCATGTAAATTTACCTTCCGAGCAAGTGGCAAATCAAGACCATTGGATGGTTCAGTGGTCGTAAGAAACATCAAAAAATTTGTGGCTGGTGCAACATAAAACTTAACACAAAAGGAGGTCATAAATTGCACCATATAACCTAAGATGAAACTAACGTGCTTTGATTGTAAACCCACCTGCCCCCTCTAACCCAGACCCCCACTCCCAATAGAAACAATTAAAAAAGAGTCAAGTTATTCAGTTAGCACAGAAGGAAGTAAAATGTGCTTAACGGGCCTTTTTACTGTTGGCAGTCCTTGAAAAAGTCTTAAAAGCGACAATAGAGGGGCAGCCAGTGGGTGTAGTAAAACTTGCACTTAATTAAATGTGTGTGTGGGGGGTGCCTTAATTGTCGCCTCCCTTTTAGGTACGAATAAATATGTCTGTAAAAAAAAACAAAAAAACAAAACAAAACAAAGGAGTAAAATATGGCACATTCCATAAAGATAACAAAGCTGCACACAGTTGGCCCATTAAATTCATTTAATCAATTGTTCAGTGTCCCTGACCGATAAGTCACCCAACTATTGGTCAGACGAAATAAAGCATTGAAAATTTAAATAATTTCAAAAAGAAAATTATTTGAGGAAATAAGTGAAAAAAGTGGATAATTATTGAAATGGAAATAATTTTTAAAAAACTTACGTGTCTCAGCCACAGGTTGGTCTCCATGATCTGGTTGACTTCATCCTGACAACAGTGCGCGAGAGAGGATTTTAGGACGAGTCACGCTTGAATATTTTAGCAGCAAAAACAGGGAGAATACTGTCATGTGCGAGCGTCCCCCTTGACACTTGCGTGCTCTCAGCTTTCTGGGCAGTTCAGGCGGATTTAACTGGATTGCAAGCGGGACATATGAGGGAGATTGTGAAATTAAACAACCAAGAACAGTAATCCGGCTCACTATGCTTCAGTATATGTGTGTTTCTTGGAAGGGTGTGGTCTTAAATATATTTCATAAAATAAACTCAAAAAACACAATCACAAACAAACATTAAAAAAAACATATGTATTCTGCTTCCGAGCTTTGACTTTCCATTGGAGGAAGTTAAGTCATATAGCATGAGTTGGAATTTTTCAACATTTTGTTGTCTTGACACTGTAATTCCCAAAATCATATTTTAATCTCTACAGAAAAAAAAAACAACAACAAATGAAAAACAAGCCCAGTTGGCTCTATTCCACCCTTGTGAATTGCCATGATCTGGATGACTGATAATGCACCCAAACCCAAAATTGTCACGGTGCCATCATGCACCGTTGCCCATCAGTCATGACTCCATGCTCATTAAACAGAGTGATGAATGTTAGAAGGAGCCGCTCCATAAATCCTCGCCGAGTATAGACGTACAGTATAGGCAACCGAGCTTCTCACCACTTTGACCAGCTGGGACATGGAGACCTCGAACTGCACAATGACCGGCTCAGATACGTTCTCCACCGGTCGAATGAACTGATTGTACTTGGAGAAGATGACGGAGAAGAGCTTGTGCTCACCCTCTGAACATGCGCCTCCTGATGTCACAGGACAGAGAGACGGACAGAAATTGATACGTTGTCCATATACAGTACCTGCGATTATATTTAGTGATTTTTTTTTTCTTTAGGGGAAAGGAGGGAACAAATAGACCTTTAAAAATAATTGAAGACAAGGTGCAGGCAGTGTTTGCAGATAAAACAATATATGTCAAATATATATATTTAAAAAAATATTATTTGCTGACATTTTGGTGATGAACATAAACTTAATAAATAAAGTTTAGGTTGTAGAGAGCATATATTAACTCTGTGGCTATGGATGTCCAAAAATATGATGTTTCATTTTTTTGTGTGGAAGTAAATTAAAAAAAAATACAAAATTAACTTCACACACACACACACACACACACACACACACACACACACACACATATATATATATATACACACACAATTTAATGCACTCCATAATGCAATGACTGTCTTCTCTTTTTCTATGTGTTTATTTTAGGCAAAATTCAAATAGAGTGCTTGTTAAAAAATAAAATTCATAAAATGAACAGATAAAAAAAGTTATGAAACCACGTATTGTGCCAGAGAAAATTATATATATACTGTTTTTTCTATATATATATATATATATATATACAAATGTCACAAAAATCGCACACATATCAAGTCACCTAAAGCTTTGTTACAGGGTTAAAACGTTCTGTTGAAAAGCATTATCCGATACAGAATTAACCATGTTCCCAGTAAATCCTTTTATGTTAAGTCACACAGCAGGAGCATTCCAACTCACCCTGAAGATGTAAGAATAAGATGGAATAGGTGGACGCAAAAAGGAGGCAAAAACTGCCTTTCATTTTCCTGGCTGCTGGATAAAGACTGTGCTGGATCCAAGCTCAGAGAAAGTGAAGTAGAGGATGAGTGAAAGGATGCAGAGCGCCAAGGAGCGTGAGCGAACGGGAGGGAGGGTGGCAGGCTGAGCCAGCTTCTGACAGCAGGTTGATCGCCACGGCAACCTATCAGAATTTGAGGTGACACAAGCCAGGGTTGACATCCTTTTATATCATGTCATGTATTTATTCAAGTATGACTTTTTAAATGCATGAATTTAGGTTTTTTTTTTTTTTTTGTAGTTGAAGGATTGAACTATTCAGTTGCAGGCCTTATTGTTATAACCACAATGAAAATGTGAGATATTTTCTTTGAACTCATGAATTAAGCTTTGTAAGTCTATTATGGAGCTCCGCGGGTGCCGGGGTATGGCAAAAAAATATTTCCCTTAATGAACTGATATGTTTACTAATCTGCTCACACATTCTCCGAATCCAACAACTATTTGAGACAGGACATCTACGAGAGTAGGGTACCCCCCCACCCCCCAAAAAAGACCACACCCTGAAATAACAACAGATTAGGATCACAATTGTCAAGTAGAAAAGAGGTGGTGTATTTTTGGAGGTCTGCATTCATTTGGAAGATGTACACTTTCACTTGTAAGTGCGCACATTTCTTTTCTAAGGGGAACAAAAGCAATTTAAAACCACACCCATTTAAAAAGTTGACTGATCGACACAATAGCAATGATCCTGTTGTTGTGAGCATTCTTTTTAGAAATATGCCCGTTGTTGTGGTTATCAACTGCGCTCCACCCTCCCCCCCTCATCCAATAAATGCTCCACTTTTCCTCCTGCCATAATGATTTTCCATGCTGTCCTTCAGTCAGATGTAGGAGTAGTCCCTGAGATAAATTTAGAGAGTCCGGCATGGACATGAAAGGGAGAGGTGCCAGATGGGAACTCCACTGCTGAAGCCTTGAGAAAATATCATAAAAATGCATTGTCAGGTTATTTGTGTTTGACTTTGTTTTGGCCTCGTCTATATGGTGGCTAATTGTGTCCATCCTATACGATCCATCACACTGAAGAGACACACACACACACACACACACACACACACACACACACACACACACACACACACACACACACACACAAAAAGCTCATGAAAAGTCACAGTCTAGTAAAGCGTATAATAAAATGTATCTCACCCTAGCAGCTAATTACGCCAAAGCAGTCAGACATGCACCCTATCCCACAGGCAGGATGCAAAGTGAGCTGCAGTTATCTTGAAACTATATATCCAGATAAAATGTCGGATTAAAGTCCATTTGGAGAAAAAAGGGGATGAAGGAGGGGGGGTAGATAACATGGAGGTTGATTGCTATCTTCTGATGAAGCTTTGGCAAAATGGGCGACAGTCTGCAGAATCTCCTAATGAGCACACTCAGCGCCATTTAATGAGCGGTTTCGATGGCGTGTGTGTGTGTGTGTGTGTGTGTGTGTGTGTGTGTGTGTGTGTGTGTGTGTGTGTGTGTGTGTGTGTGTGTGGGCACGCTTTAGTTGAACTACCAGACTTAGTGACAGTGTTTTCTGATTAGGGCACAGTGATAAATCAATGATATCGATTATTTCAGGTTGATTGCTCAAGATGATTGTTTTTGCACCTTCCTGAGCTCAAAGTGTATCTTCACCGATGTGCACTGCTTGCACCAACAACATGGCGCCAAACAGAGACACTGGTGTTGCCAGTTTAGCGATTTTTTTTTCCCGACCACATTCGTGACTCTTTAAAATAAATACATTAATAAACGTAGCCACTTTAAATTCTTACTCAGGAACAAACATCATCAGAATTATTTTGGCTGCTTTGCAGATGAATAGAAGGAGGCCCAGTAGAAGGCACTCGCAGAGCCATCGATCGATAGACAGACAGACAGACAGACAGACAGAGAGACAGACGACAGTGTCTTGTCGTAAAAGCTCTTATCGTCTTCTTCTGAGAGGAAATAGGGAGGCGCATATTTGGGGTTTTGTGTTTATTTGTTCGATTTTATGACACATCTATTAATTGAGACACTGATATGATATATAGATGTGTAATGTCAAATACAATTCAAAAGCTAAGGCTGACATGAATAAGCCGTTTTCAATTTATTTTCAATATATATGCATTGCCTTTGACGGGAAAGTTAACGCTACCAACATGAAGACCACTTAGGCACGCGGCTTACCTGGGTTGCTTTGTCCCGTCACCTATTCAGATCTGTGGAATGGCCCTTTAATCATGATGTGGTCATGTTGCATTTCCTTCTTTTTTGTAATGGTGCAGAACATTCTGGTTTCATGCTGCCCGCTGTAGAGTTGGAGTTCAAACTACACCGGGCCCCCCTAAGATTACAAAACAATTTCTCCCAACAGAATAATGGAAATCGCAAACTGTCCCCACCATAAAACCTTTAGTACCACTACATGTAATCTTTGAGTAACATCTGAAATAAAATGTATAATAATTAAAATGTAAATAACACAGCTGGCGGCGCAGTTAGCGCGTCGACCTCAGAGTGCAGGGTTCGATTCCGGCTCCGGCCTCCCTGTGTGGAGTTTGCATGTTCTCCCCGGCCGGGCCTGCGTGGGTTTTCTCCGGGTACTCCGATTTCCTTCCACATTCCAAAAACATGCATGGCAGGTTTACTGAACACTCTAAATTGTCCCTAGGTGTGAGTGTGAGCGTGGATGGTTGTTCATTTGTGTGTGCCCTGCGACTGGCTGGCAACCGGTTCACGGTGTTCCCCGCCTACTGTCCGAAGATGGCTGAGATAGGCTCCAGCACCCCCCGTGACTCTTGTGAGGATAAAGCGGATTGGAAAATGGATGGATGACATAGCCAAGACTGGAAGGTGATTGGGACTCACCTTTTACTTTAGATTGCGCACAAGCTTCATACTAACATACAATGAAAAACCCCGTAAGATGACAAAATGAATAGTATTGACAGTCGCAGTATTTTAATCCTTTGAGCAATGATTATTTCAATGCTAACAGTGTAGCAACACATGTAGACAGACATTATAACAACACTCATGGCCCAATATTGTTTGTCCTCGACAACAACAACAAAAAAGACAAGCGTAAGAGCAGCTAATTGAGTCAATTGTGAAACTCTTCTTTTATGTCTCTGGCACAAAGGTTGGAACAGATTGTCATTTCCATTTATTTAAATGGAGGACAATGATTTGACATACGAGTGTTTTTATTTATGAATATGGCCACAGAATGAATTAAAACTCATATCTGAAGGCACCACTGTGTTGCTGTTCTCCTTTGAACACCCCTCATTGAGGCGCTTCCTTCTTTTGGAGCGGGTCTTGTGAAAAAAAGTCAAAGAAAAAGCAGATCATACACACTAAAACGAGTTGATCTTCCTCCCCTGCTGTTCCGCAGATTTACAATGACTTCTTCCCTATCATGCTAAAAAAAAATTATCATAATTTGCTGATCAAATGCGAGGCATCTCAGAGGTGGGTTGCTGTTGTTGTTGAGGCACCTGACTCTGGAAGAGGGGCTGGAGGAACAGGCCCAGGGTACCCACCACGCACACAATGACAAAGATCCACAGAAACATGCGGTCCACCACCATGGCCACGTACTTCCAGTCTTCTATCACCTGCAAGCACAAAAGAGCATCCGTCTCAGGGGTGAGTAATTAATGGCTAAAAATTGTGAGATGGATCTCAAACTGGTGGTCCAATAGAAGGATGGGTATATCATCCAGACTGGGTTATCACAGTTTTATGGCCTCGATAAAGCTACGCCACTATTAACCCTTTCACCCCATTTTCCATCTGTCCTTAATTGTTTTTAGAAGCGCTTGCTCCTCACAGGTTCCTCCGCCAGTCGATTTGATTTGTCAGTGGCATTTGATTTGCCGGGTCACAGGGGTTACTAAAGGTGAGCGCTATGTCAAGGAGGGAAAGGAATTGAAGAGTAAAAGCACATATGATTTTGGTCCCAGTTTAGTTGAGAATGGAAGATCGAATTGTTAGTGAAAGATTCAGCTGGCTCGTGTCAATAGTAGATGTTCAGATCATGATCAGCTGCCAATGGCTAGCGGCTCAACATAAGGTTTAGTCGGTGCCCGATTAACGATAGAGTCGTAACGACACATGTATTTAAGAAATGTAAGTCTGAAATATTGAGAAAATCTTTGGATGCTTGCACCTACTGTGTTATGCTATGCTACATTGCACAAAGCTAAGTTACACAATGTGATGTCACAGTACGATATGCTAATTTAGGGCAAGCTACCAAAGGCCACACCGTGGTTCATATTGTTCGACCCTGATCAGACTTGTGCTTCCTGAACTGTAAACATAGCTGTAAATCCAATTTCACTACGCTTCAACTTGCTGCACCACTATACACACTACACTACGATATCTAGACTACGATAGCTACAATTCGGATCTCCAGAACGTGATCAGACTTGTGTTTTCCTATCACTGTAAAAATGACTTTAACTCTGCTAGGTCACTCTGTTAAGGTACAATGTACTAAACTGCAATGACCTATGCTGAGATGTACTATGCTGCTTACCACCCAACAAGCACCCTAGCAAAGCACTAGTGAACCTGGGAATGGCTCAGGTCGGATATTTCAAGACCCTTTGCGATAGAAACAGACTCAGTAAAAGAATTATACATACACTTTGGTCATCATCATCTGCCATCATGTGCTCCGCGACAAAGCGCACCCCGTTCACAGCCTCTTGGACATCGCCAGCCAAGTGTGAATTGCTTCGAAGGTATAGGTCCTGCGTCAAGGAGAGACCACTGGGAACGGACTCCGTGGACCGCAAATCGCCCTTCTTGTTGGGGTGGCTAAACCCCAGAGGAAGGGTTGTACTTTTAAGTCCTGCTGTGGAGAAGGCAGAGTCTGAAGGCAAGGCTGAAGACATCTTGGGGAAAACAGTTTTGGATGCGCCAGGCGAACCCAAGCCCATTATTGTGCTCCCCGATCGGAGGCATCGCTGTTGTCGCTGCCTCTGACGCACAGTGTTATCATGAGGGCGTCTCATGAAAAGCAAGGTCGGCAGTTTGACCAGAAAGATGATCTTGACCCAGGGGGGCATGGTGTGTGTGCTGGGGGAGCGGTGGTGGACATTGAGCACACACACGCTGGTGATAATGGAGAAGGTCACCAGCACCATGGTGAACATCAGGTACTTGCCGATCAGCGGCACATCCAGCGAGGTCGGAGGGACGATCTTAGAGATCAGGAGCAGGAAGACGGTGAGGGCTAACAGGACGGATATGCACAGGGTCATCTTCTCGCCGCAGTCTGAGGGCAAGTAGAAGACCAGAATGGCTAGAGAGGTAATCAGCACACACGGAATGATCAGGTTGATGGTGTAGAACAGCGGCTTCCTCTTGATGATGAAATCATACGTGACGTCCACATAGGTGGCATCTAATGGGTTGACCGTACGCCGGCCAGGTAGTGCCAGGATGTCCCACTCGCCGCTGGGTGTGAAGTCGTCCATGCTGGCCACCTCCGTTTTTAAGATCAGGTCAACTTCGGTATAGTCGTAGGTCCATGAGCGGAACTTGAGTGTGCAGTTTTGCTGGTCGAAGGGGAAATGCTTCACCTCAATCTTGCAGGCGCTCTTGTAGATGGCGGGGGGAAGCCAACTGATGCTGCCGTTGGAGAGCAAAATGACGTTGGTGAAGACTGTCACCTCGTAGGTCCCGTCGGCACTGTTTGGATGACAAAGAAATGACTAAATCCAGATCTTATGTCAACTCGTTGGTAAGGAACTGGATGAAAATGAATCTTTAGTATGCTCGGATCAGAAGGCCCTTATCGGGAACAACTGGGTGCTCAGGAGCAGTATCAGTATCAGTAACCACAATGTTTGGTTTGAAAGGCCACCACTCTACCACATAAGCCAAGTTGCCCAAAAAAGGAAAAAGTAGAAGTTTGATGATGCAAACTCCCCATAAGCAACGGTTAATTTGTGTGGGACAAGATCTACTTTCAGGATTAAAACCGTATGTGTAGTGTGATGTATTATTAGTATTTTTTTTATTCTTGCGATATTTCGTGAATGAGAGACCTATCACTTGTTTTAAATTGTGAAAATGATGCATAATATGGCTCTTTTAAATGCCACTCACTTGTTATAGAGGACGATATCAGGAAGCCAGACGTGTCTGGAAGGGATACGCAGCTTGTTGATTCCCTCGTACTTGGCGGGGTCCCATGATAACCTGTAGTCCACCCAGTGCTGAACAGGATAAGAAGAGTAAGTCGGACTTTCCAAATGGCATCTTCTTTTTCAGTGAGTAATAATAATGGTGTGTACAAGCAGTAGGCTCCACTTGACATAAAAAACGAACGGACACGGATGAATTCAAATTAAAGATTGTTCATTCTATTAACCTGAGTGAGCCAGACATTGGTGGTCATAATCTGCTCCCTTTCATTCTGGAAATGACAACAGAGAATTAACAATGGAAGTTATAAACAGTTTCTATATATTTTCACGACTTCAACCAATACGTACAACGCTAATGAGCTGCGCCAGAGACACTTGCAGCTTCACTGTTACCCTCTCGGTCGGGTTGACCGCAGGGCGGATGAGCGGATTGTAGCGGTTTTCGCCTAGCAGCCAATTAATAAGACGCTCCTCTGAGTCAGCACCGAAACAGCCTGGAGACACAATTTTTTTTTCTTTTAATGAATAACAGTACACACGTACTCAAAAGAATCACACATTATTAGAGTACAATTACAAAGGAACCGAACCGAAAAGAAAACCAAGTGAAATAACTCACCTCAAAAATTTGTTAAAAAATGCTGATCAACATTCAATGTACATTTCCACTTAAAAATGGTAAAATAAAAAAATCCAAGAAAAAAATCAAACATAACAAACTTCAAAAAACAAAAAAAAAACTGTCAACCAGGTATATGGGATTACTGTCATAGCATCAGAGCTGAAATAGTGAATTCCAATGTTTACTTTTCATCCATATGAATATTGTGCAAAAATGAAAACTGTAGTTGATTACGTTTTTTCTGTTTCAGCCAAAGGTGCTTTATAAATGAACCCCATTTCCCATCAGTTGACTGAATAACAAACTCTCTAATTGGAGGGTCCTGTAGAATTGCTACCATGGAGAACTTAGGAAAAGTCATCAACTGTGACCTTTCGGAAAGAAAATATGACTTGACGCCCCAATGTTTGCAATGTTGTTCTGCTTCCAAACTTTCTAATGGCTTTCTTGTTGTTGAGACCCACTGTAAGTCATTAGCAGGCCATTCACCACTGTCTGTTTAATGGCGCCATACATGCTTGGGTATCTGAACCTTCTTTCTTCTGGCTGGGATGCCTACCATGACTGTGCGCCCCTGCTGCTTCGGTTAGCAGATGGCGTGTTTTCAAGACCTCAGGGGTCACAATCAAACAAGGCAACAGACAATTCCCGCCTGAACTGGCAATTTCACCAGCTGTGTGTATCACTGGCGTACTTGTTTTTTTTTTTTCCATGTAAAAGTGTTGATTGAAAGTGTGGTCAGGCGTAGTTAATACCATGTTGAGGTGCACCCGTGTGCACTTGATCAGGTTGTGAGAAAAGCATATTGGGAGGGGAGGCGGTTATGAGATGTGATTGATACATAGAGTACTGCATATCGTCATCAAATGCAATGCTGCTGACTTTCCTTGTTGTTGGTCACATTCACATTTTCATACACCGTACACATAGTATCATGTATTGCAAAAGAATATTTCATTCTCAACTACTTAAATACAGTATCAGACAAAAGCGAGGATACTGCTTTACGGTACATTTTTGTAAATACTGTATTCTAACTTTTCACTGAACATAGCCAAAAAAAAAAAAAAGTTGGTTAAAACTGTCAGCAACAAAAGTGAGTACACTCCAAAGTGAATATTATTCCTTTTCCTTCTCCAGTGTCAAATGGCTTGGTAATGTTGTCAGATTTAGGTGCAAATGCGGCACACATGCGGTTAAATTTTATGTGAAATACACAATAATTATATGTATTTTTATACATCAACATTTTTGTTGCAAGCAATCTGCTGATTATTCCTTTTGTGTATTTAACATATTTTTACTGAAAGCATTCATTAGAACAATATAACCGTCGCATTCCACCATCATTTAGCCATTTAGCTTAGCCTAGCAACGAGCAATCTGCTGCTAAAGTGTCAGCTTTTTTATAGAAAAGGTAACTCCACATTTTTGTCACTGCAATACTGTGTACATATGATTATGCTAGCTAACGTTCCTAAATTCTGTCCGGTCAAAGGAAGTTCATTACTTTGTAGTGTATTCGTACTACCAACTCTTTTTAACAAGTTGAAGTTTGCTTTGTGTTGTAATAAACTGTTTGCACTAGTTTAGTTATGCATTTTCTTTGGTGGACACAACTGTAGTTTGTTACTCACCAACAAAACATATGAACTGACGGTTGTTCAAAAACTACAGTTTTTTCGTTACATTCGACATCTCCTGTACTAGTTTGATCAGAGGGACTGAGAAGGCGCTTCAGAAGTTTGGTTTTAAAGAATATTTTCATTCGAAAATAATGTGATGTATTCATTATTATTATTGTTATTATTCTTATTACTATTATAGATATTATAATTCATATTTCATCATCACTTTTCATTTTTATGTCCAATCTTTATTGCGTTCAGAAATATGTTTCAACTGTATTTTTTAAGTGGCCCAGATGTAAATTTGAGTTGAAAGATGAAAACAATCCAAATATTAGTGTGCTATGAGAGATCATCAATTGTGCGTACAAATTTAGTCATTCTCATTGAATAGGCTGGAAATTTATTTTTTACGACAAATAATGTATCTAATATTGTTATTATTGCCACAGCGACATTCGTCTTGAGATTTTTTTCTCATGTAAAATACATGCCTTGCCTCAATAAAAGTCTTAACACTGCGTTTGGACACAAAAAGTAGACTGGGCTGATACTGTACAGTATATGCATGAACTATATTCTGCAAAAGTCTTGGGACAGTCAGTGCAACAGTACCTGTACATTGCAAGTTCTTTGGTTAATAATAAGGTCATTTCAGCAACCTGTACATAACGCACGAGATGAATAGTTCTTACCGTGTATTAAAGTGAGCACAGAAGCGACAAAGGCGAGAGCAGTCGTCATTTTCCCGATAACGTGTGCTTCGTGGGACGAGTGAGCCTGCCAAGTCTCAGAGGAGCGGTCCTTGGACCGCGCAAGCCGCAGGCGACGCACCCCGTGCGGAGCCGGCATGGAGCTCCTATCGGTAAACAAAGTCATCGGCCCAAGAAGTGTCACAAAAGGCGCCATTGTGATGGAACTTAGTTGAAATTAACAACAACAAAAGAAGAAGAAGCAGAATTCGCCGTGTGTACTTTCGTGGTTGTTCGTTCATCCGTCCATCCTGCAGGGGGACGCTCAGGCTACGTGTCCGCTCCTGCGGCGTCTCAGGCGGCTAGTGAGCGTCCAAGACCTGCCCAGTTTCAATTTACACTTGGAGCTCTCATGTCATGAACACAAGTGTCCTCTCTTTAGCATTACAAGTCAAACTTCTTGCATGCTTCTACTCTGTGGTCAAAGACACGGTTCGACTTGCAAAACTCCTGTATGTTTGAAACTCCCATTTTCTAATTTAAAAAAAAAAAAAAAAACACACAATTTCTGGTATCTTTGTCAAGTCATTCTCCACGTCAGGATTTATTTTTATGTGCTCACAATTTCTGGTATTTTTGTCAAGTCTGACTTCACCTTAGCTTTGTTGTTATGTGCTCCCCCCACCCCCACAGAAGTAATTTTTACAATAAAACATTAACGAGTACATTAGGTCACATAAGCAATTTTGTGAGCAGTTGTGTTTTTTTATGTTTAGCGATGTTCAGCGCTGTACTGAATATGATAACTTTGGCTCGGAAGTTTGTCGCGCTGAGAAAGTGCAACTGTGAGATGAATCAAGTTTTCTCCTCAGTGGCATATTATGATTATTGAAAATATGTATAGCAGTTTTGTTTTGAAAAACTATTTGTCCTGTTTTTCTTCATTATTATAACTTTGATTTGACATTTAGTTCTAGTTTTATGTGATTTATCTCCTCCCAGAGCTGTCACCTTATCGTGGTGAAGCGATTTGTATGTCCATGTGATCCACAAGGTTGTCTGGGGCTCCATACCAGGGCAAACAGGTTCATGGTGAGAGACCAAAAAAAGCATTACTTAGAACCAGTGGACAGTGCTTTCATTCATCCAGACATTACTTTGGTTGCTTTGGCCTCCCTCTGGAGCCAGGACTGGAAGTGGTCCTCAGTGTTCTGCGGCCAGTAGCTGGATCTGTGCACGTGGGGCTTTGCTGGGCAGTCAAAAGAAGCAACGTGGGTCCCCCTTTCCATGGGCTCATCACATGTGTGAGGGGGCCAAGGTGGTTGAGTGCATAGAGAGCTGGCTGGCGGGGACCTTGGCGTTTCAGTACCCCACCATAGAAACTGGCTTTAGGAACATTAAATGTAACCTCTGGCAGGGAAGGAACCTGAGCTGGTGTGCAAAGTCAAAAAGTTCAAGCTTGCCTCCTCACACAGTTTGGGTTCTGGTACCAGTCCTCTTGAGATTAGATGGACTCCATTCCACTCTCGAGGTTCACACTCTCTTGTCAATTGCTCATCTGATGGATTCATGAATTGCAACCTATTTTTACCGAGAGGAAATCAGGGAAATATGAGTTGGCCTTTTTGTCACCAGCAGAAAACTCTGATAGCTTTACAGGCAATTTGTAAGTAACCTATTTAACTGTCATATGAGTGAAAATTTATACGCTAAACTCACTCTGACCTCTAATGACACATGACACAGGCTTGTGCCTGAGAGGCGGGTCTTTTCAGATTAACACCTCTGCGAGTCAGTGGAGAGGTCTGTGGTTTGAATTTCGACTCACGCTTCACAATGTAGAGTTTGTCTGTTTTCTCTGCTTTGTGCCTGATTTTCTCTGAGTCATCCAAAAATATGTTCCATTCAACGAAGCCTCAAATTTGGCCATAGGTGTGAATGGTTGGTTGTGTCCAGGGTGTACCCCGCCTCTCGCCCAAAGTGAGCTGGGATCGACTCCAGCTCACCAGCAACCGAAGTGTGACTGAAGATGGATGGCTATGAGCTATTAACTACAGTATTCATGCTAATGGCACATAACGGACGATTGTACTTGAGAGATGAGCCTCAGGCACATGAAGAACACTGTGCTCTGTGGCAATAAGTTCATTTAAAAGGCTACGATATTCATCTTGCAATTTTCAGCAGTATCCACAGTATCCATCCATTATTTGACGTGCTTATGCTGAATTTGATAACTTCACTATTTTTCATGCACAATTTAACACTTAAAAAAACACGCATTTTGTCACTTTGCTGTCTACTGATAATGACATCAACAGGGGTCAGGTAACGACCAGTCACGGCTCATTTGAAGTTCGCAAGCTGAGCTGTGAGATAGCTCCACTCACCTCCGATGAGTTTAATTTTGCTGTCGACTGAAAGCTTTTGGGTTTCGTGACCATACATGAATTTCAGACAAAAGATCTAAATTGCATCTTATATTACTTGTGGTATTTTTGGAGGAAAGTGTAGATGGAGAAGGGAGTGTACAAAATATGTTCAGCCTTGGTAGGGGCAAAGCCATTTTAGTGTTATATGATACGTTCATAAAGATCAGGCCGGCCCATATGATTTAAACCATAATAAAAGCGTCAACATAAAGCAGGTAGGTCGACCACATGGTTTTGTTCGTGCAAAATCATGTATTTTTCATAAGTCTGTGTGTAATAGATAAATGGACTGTGCACAGCCACTGTAATCGGATGAAGGTTATCTTGTGGAGCCCGAGAGTTCCGAGGGATCTGTTGTTGCTCATGCGACTTAACCAAGTCAACTGGCTCCCTAATCACATTCAAAGCAGTCTATTTACTTTGTTGTGGCTGGAGGCAACATGAGGCTGCTGTGAGAGCCCCATAAATGAGCGCATCACTCCCCTAATGCCTAAACAGTTTACAGGGCCGGAGGGCTAGGAGGGGGGAGTGGAGGGGCTGACAATGAGTGGCGGAGGAGAGGGGGGAGAGCCCCGACTTAAAACTATTAGCTAGGAGGACCAATGTCTTGTTCATGAAAAGAGGTCTTCAATGCCATGGATGTGGAAATTTGGGCTAGCATATAAACAGTCGTTGAGGAACTGTCTGAAAACTTGAGCTAGCATAATATTGTTACATGATATTATGAGTTCGTTTTTTTTGTCTAGCTTGACTAAGTTTTGTATAATGTTGAGTTAAACACAATGCTATTATTTTACCGTGCACTGCCTTTATATACATGCAAGCTGAATGTAAATGTCACACTGAGAGGGATTACAGGAAGTTTGGGTCGTGAAAGCGTTTTCTCTTGCCAATCACACAATCAATGTATGTGAGTGAGCTAATCAGCAGGCGTCTCTGTTTGGAACCTCACCTAGTCCTTGGGGGACTTTTACGAGAGTGGAGAACGGGGAAGAAGAGCAGAATGAGAAAAGTTGCAAACATATGGCGGCTGTCCTGGGAAGCAGTGTGTGGGTGATGAACATTTTCCACCAGTGGCTGCCATCTCAGCAGAGGGGGCAAGAAGAAAGAAGAAATAAAGCTCTCGAGGGGAGCGACTCACCATCTGGATTGTCGGGAGCGGTGACAGATCCAATTTGGCTCTACCTGTGCGTAGACCGCTTGCGAACCGCTCTCTCACCGGGACCACATCTTGCACGATGAGATCCAGTCATGCTCTTGCAGACTTGTCAAATCAACCAGTCAGACCACAAAAGAACCTGGCGGCTCAAAATACAATTAAATAATAATAATCCCATTCATGTTCCCCATTGAAATGAAATGAAATGAAATGCCGTAATCCGTTCTAGCTACCCCTGCAAAAAAAAAAAAAAAAAAAAATACAACTGCTGTCATGTAAGATTTGGCAATAATTGCTCTTTGCCTTTTTTGCCAAGACTCACGTGCGTGCTTTTACGCAGCAAGAAGGCATTGCTGAGGAAGAATATTAGATCATCTCAGCCCCAATGTATGGCCTATAATATAAGTGTAAATACATATAATACAACAGGGCGAGAGAAGTGAGTCTTGTCAAACGTTACCCATCACATCACTACACTATTCCCTGTTGTCCGACTACCTCGGCATATTTGGTATATTTGCTGTGGGAGCTTTTTGAAGTAATGATTGATCCATCTTCCTTGGCCACACCACGAAGCTCTGGAAAAATTGCTTTTTTGTAAACAACCCAGCAATGACCAAGGTCCGTTGTCTGTAGTAATCAGTCTGTCAGTGCGGTAAGCAAGGCAGACATGGGATTTGATTTGATTTATTGTTAAGACAGTCATCAAAAGATTCAAAACAACCAGCATCCTCAAACAAAAGCTATCTATACAAAACATATATAAACTATATAAACATTTGATTTTACACACACACACACACACACACACACACACACACACACACACACACACACACACACACACAAATACATTGACCAGCAGGGACTTTTTGTCCTTTCTCTTAACTCTAAATTATGAACTCTTGTTCGATCCGACAGTGCATACTAAAAAGAATGGTCCCAAGTCTATCGCTAGGGGTGTGTTGGGAAATGGAAAAAAAAACCCAAAAAAGATTTGTTTGTTGTTTTACATTTTTAACATGTACCTGAATGCATTGCCTGTCCATTTAATGACCCTGGATTGTATTATTTCCACTTCCATTATTTCTCCAGCAATTTTGTTTCGTACTTATCCTCATTAGGGTTGTGGGTAAACTTTGAGCAAGAAATGGGATACTGCACACCTTACCCTGGTCGCCAGGAATATTTCTGTTCTTCCTATTGGGGACAATATGAGAATGAAACCAAACCACAATGCTTTTGCGATTCTGTTGTATTTGAAGCGACTCCAGTTTGCGTAATTTGATTTCCATTGTTTTATTGCACTCATAGCATCACTAGCCATGTCCAACCCCCACAGAATGCAGATCCAGGTGGCTCATTTACATTCCCAACACTGACAAGCATTGATTGGATCTGCACAACCCTGACCATCACCTTCAAACCCCAGGAGGGTTGCCGTGGAAAATCACACTCCGTCATACTTAAATCTGATCGGCACTGACGTCAGAGACGATTCCTGTTCTGCCGAGCCCTGGATGTAATCAGATCTCAGTCTATACAATCAGATTTTGATGAACTTTTATGCTCACCGTAATGTCGTAATTGTATGATGTTCTGTTTGTCCGGCAATGACAAATAATGTACACCCTCCACCCCTCATGCTTCGACTATAAGGAAACCACAGATTGAATTTAGGAAGTCGTGTTAAACGCTTCTTCTCCGCCTGTCGAGTCAGAGCATCCGTCTTTTTCTACTCATGTATTATGACGCGTCGTGTTCCTCTTGTCTTGAAGTGACACAGCGAGTACGCGCCTATTAATTGGCTAATCTGTCTTCACCGGAGACTTTTCATTAGTGGCACAAGTGAGACAAGTTGCCCCGCTTGCGGATTACTGCCACCTGTTTCAAATAACACAACATGCCAAGAAGCTTCCTGATATCAGTTGACTGCTTTCGTTAGTGTCCAATTCAACTGTTGATTTAAAGCTAAAAAGAATTTTTTAAAAGTATTTTTTTAGAGTTAAACACCAATTGATTGTTGACAGACGTCTTCTGGCCTTCCTGTGTGGAGTTTGCATGTTCTCCTCGGGCCTGCGTGGCTTTTCTTCGGGTACTCCGGTTTCCTTACACAATCCAAAAACGTGCATGGCAGGTTAATGGAACACTCTAAATTGTCCCTAGGTGTAAGTGTGAGCGTGGATGGTGGATCGTCTACGTGTGCCCTGCGATTGGCTGGCAACCAGTTCGGGGTGTCCCCTGCCTACTGCCCAAAGACAGCTGGGATAGGCTTCAGTATGCCCCACGACCCTTGTGAGGATAAGCAGATCAGAAAATGGATGGATGGATCTTTTCATAGACTCCATTACAAACAGGATAACGGCCAGTTAAGCATCAACAGCGAAGCAACGTGTTTCTGTCGCATTTCTCACACACCGCGAGGCGCGGGAGCAATAATGTGAGTAAGTGACGATGTAAATAGAGCCGAGAGACACTCTGCAGTGATGCCGCCGCAACTCAAGGTGACATTTACTCGGCCTTTGCCCTTAATGGGCCTCCGTGGACTCATTGGAGAAGTACTAAAACTGACAAACACATCGACCATTGACTGGGCCTTTTTTTTTTTTTTTTTTAAACAGAATTATTCTGCAAGTTCTCATTCTACTGTATAAATGCAAAAACAAAGTCATATTTTATTGTAATTAAATGTCATTTGTTTCCTGAAAATTAATAGTATTTTCCATTTAACAGCTGATTGTTTTGAATGGATTGACCGACTTAAACGTATTTCTTTAAAAATGTTATATTATTTTAGTTTTACAGTATTTTATTATAGTATGAGAATTCATTTCATTTTCTAGGAAAATAGGGCTTTAGAGGGTTATTTAGAGCACATTGATAGCATATTATTTCATTTATATGATCATTTAAATATTTGTTATTCTGTACTAGTCTTTATAATAGTCTGTGTGTCATAAAGGAAATCTAATTTGTCAGTACAACAAGGGCAATATAGTATTTGGTGAAACAATGCAATGTGGCTTGACTTAATTGACTGAAGAATCTTTTATTACTTTTTGAATAGGTACAATTCCAGTACATTTATAGTCTCGAAGTAATTCATTCCACTTTCCAAGACAATTTTTGGGATACAGTCAATACTTGAGGAAACAAAAACATTTACCATATTTTCTGTACTATAAGGCGCACCGAAAAGCGTTCACTTTTCTCATTTTCTCAAGAGCCGACAGTGCACCTTATAATCCGATGCGCCTTATATAGAGATCAATATTCTCATTTCTTGGACGTACAGTAGTATTTTCAATGTTCTGTCGAGTGCTTTGTTCTAGCTGCCGCGGTTCTGAAAGCTCCATACAAATAAAGCGAGAATAGGAATGTTGCTGTCGCCACTTGACAAAGTGCCGGTGCCGGATGTGGTGAATCAGCAGCATAAGCGTGACGGATTGACTTTTCGCTATCGCACGACTTTACGACATGAGTTATAAATGTTCCAGCCACAAAACTTAATGACTTGACATTCCGCCAAGTTTTCACAGCGAGGATACTTGACTTTGACTGGAGCGCACATTCATGACTGACACAACCAGCATAGTAGATTTTCTCGTCTCATGCTTCCTGTTCAATTTTGGTGCAGATGCAGATCCAAGTGTTCTGTTTTGTTTTGTTTTGTTTTGTTTTTTCACTTCCTTAGTATTTCTGGAATCAATTTAGCACATTTCTATATGTAAATGTGTTTTTGTTCTCATTGTGTGACCATTACTTTCAAAAGAGTATTTTAATTCTCCATATTCCCATGGTTCAAGTAAAAGTCTTTTTTTTTTTTTTTTTAATGATTGCAATGACGATGAAAAATACAAATCTTGCTACCAGTTACAAAACTGAAAACTCTCCCTTTAATGTGTTCTGAGTCCGTTTCAGTTCAAATTACGCAACCTCTCAACTTCAGAACCATGAGGTGACGTGCTATCCACTCAGCTGCCCTCTTGCTTATTAACTCAATCCTATTAATTCAAGAAATTCAAGCAAGATTACAAAATACAACATGCTAATGTTTGTGTATTTCTATTTCATAGCAAGCGGTAGGCCCCTGACACGTCGGCCATCATCTGGGGTGTGAAGTCGTAAAGGTTATGAATGGCGGGGAGTGATTCGCTGAGATGGAATGAGGTGACGAGGCGGGCTTTTAATTAACTTTTCGCCTGGCGCTGATGTGGAGGACAGAAGAGCAGGATAAATCAGCTAGGACAACAGCAATCTGCTGCTTTATTGGTGCGTACACAAGAACCTCGGCATGACGATGTGCATGTCAAGCAGATCTTTTGCCGGTGACATGAACAATACACATTGGGCCATTACATTTGCTTCATTGAACAATGTGAAAATGGTGTATGACGAGAATGTAACTCAGTAGAGCGCAGACCTGCACAAAGGCTGAACTGCTGATTTATGTGTCAAGCAGGTTACTTCCTGGTTCATGCTGGATGATGGTCAGTCAGATGGGAGTTCACCATCATGATTCTGAGGGGATTGTGCCGCTTCTATTAATGGCCAAATAGATATAAAGCATAACTGCAGCTTATCCGGACCTTCACCGAAATATAAAGAAGTTCAGATATAAAGGCCGGCAAAAATGCTGACTCGTCGGTGATCATGTTGAAAGTTGAGTAGCTATGATGTCTTCTTTTTTTTTTTTTTTTAAAGTCTATCTCTGGTGTGTGTGTGTGCGCAAACATACATGTCACCATTGTAACTCTAACTGCAGAGCTAACATGGTGACATGCTCTCACACACACACGCACACACACACACACACACACACACACTTTACAATAGTGGCATTTGTCACTGTATGAAAGCGAATGACTGAGTGTGCTAAACTGGAACCTCGACCTTTCGTAGCATCAGTATTGCCTCCTGACCTCTCTGTTGAGAGCATACAATGTCTGCTGCAGGACCGGCCTGCAGTATCGGTGACCCAGATATTTGTCATTCCTCCCTTGAGAGGTTCATTGCTTATTGCATGTGTGACTCCCTGCATGAGAGCACCAAGGTGGAAGAAAACAACAATTTAATGTTTTATGGTATGAAATGCAAAAATATTACTGTACTGCATGTGTTCCAGTCACCAATAAAAATGGAAGAAATGTAATAATTATTTAATGACAATAAAGTTGTATTCGTACAAGAAGGGGAAAAAATCCTAGTTCCAAAGACAAACATCATTTTTGCCGAATAGCATTATTTTTATTACATTATTATTATTATTATTATTAGTAGTAGTAGTAGTAGTAGTAGTAGCAGTAATGCCAACAATGTTTTCGTTGTCAAATTGTGCAAATTATGATTTTGTTTTGAAAAGAAATAACTTATTCAAAGACAACTTGAGGCCTGTATCTGCCTACCACTCTTAAAGCCCGTTTTCGCCAGAACGTCAAGAAAAGTCTCTGTTGTTTTGTGAAATACTGCCCCCTGTTGGAAATTCTGTATTAATACAATCAAACAA
Source organism: Hippocampus comes (assembly GCF_001891065.2). Classification (NCBI taxonomy): domain Eukaryota; kingdom Metazoa; phylum Chordata; class Actinopteri; order Syngnathiformes; family Syngnathidae; genus Hippocampus; species Hippocampus comes. The sequence continues at coordinate 3,919,591 of NW_017805135.1, forward strand.
TGTGAAGTCGGTTTTACCTTTTAAGCAAATATTCATTGTTAGTACATTGCGGTTGCTGTCGTTGCAGAAGCCTCATGCAAAAGCCAAGTGTCAAAGCACCTTCTTGACCTCTGTATGAGATTCTCCCATGACCTTTCAGGGACATCGTGCTCACTGAAGCCACAACTTCTTGAGTGGAAGTACCATCCCCACCTTTGTCCTTTTCAGCCGTGATGCTGCAATCACCGCGCTTCACTGTAGGTACTTTATGTTGTTCTTTGGGTGATGACCAGTGTTGTTTGTGTCAAACATACTTTCTGGAATTGTATTATCACTGGAAACAAAATCACCTTACTGCAAGCAATGCAGAACAAACTCTGACACTGGTCGTATAGGGACCAAGCAGCACGTATCAATGGTTTTGGCACCTCATACTCCTGAAACGCCCTCCACAAAACTCCACGAGAGATATGGTTGAACACCTCCAAGTCCACAAAACACATTAGACTAGTTAGGGGTACGCCCATGCACCCTCAACGACATTCCCAAGTGTGTTTAGCTGGTCCACTGTTCCACGGCCAGGGGGAAAAAAAACACACTGTTCCTCCTGAATCTGAGATTCGATTTCCTGATGCACTCTCCTCTCTAGCACCACTGAATAGATCTTTCCAAGGAGGGTGGGGAATGTGATCCCACTTTAGTTGGAACATATCCTCTAGTCCCCCTTCTCAAAAAGGGGGACCACCACCCGAGCCTGCCAATCCAGAGGTACTGTCACCAATGCAATGTTGTAGAGGCATGCCAAACAAGACAGGTCCAAATTTCTGCCTCAGCGCCTACCAAAGTTGTGTTTACAATATTTATATGTTAACGTTAATCAGAGTTAAATTTCACGTGATATTGTTTGTGTTGAATGTTTGATGCTGCGAAAACTGTAGTGGTAATAACTTTATTTAAGAAATAATAATCGTGTCCCACTTTTTTTAAATGGGTAAATTTGAAAATTCAAAGACAATAACCATAAATATATTATAGTTTTAAAACCTAAAATATAATTTCGGCTAAACTTTTGCCTTGGACCTGCGCGGGCTAGGGCGCGATGGATTGTGGGATGCTGCGGGAACGGCGAGCTCACGGAACGCCATCTTTAAACCCCAACAGAGGCCAACTACGCTACCAGTAGATGAACCGGGATGAAAAACACTGTCCCTCCTCCGCCGGACTATTTCCACCCTCAGCGGGGTAGCGGGGCGAACCGTGCGCTCTCCCGCCACTTCGATGAATAACGGGGGCGCCGTGCCATGGGAGCGAGCAGACGAGATGAGCCGACGCGGCTTTGCAGCCTTTTAAGACAGTTGTCATCATAGGCGGCCAACAACAATAGACGGAAAGACAACAACAACGGACTAGCATGCTAACGTGCTAAAGGCTAACATTAGCCGCTACGTCGGTGAAAACAAATCGAATTGAGATCAACTTGAACCGGACGCTTCCCGCGGAAGGCACCGCGACGTTGAACTCACAGGGGAGCCCGAGGGACAAATTGTCATTATTGAACTCCAAAATTAAACCTGGATATACATTTTTTTCAATTTTAACTTTTGTTTTTGCTTGTGGCATAAAGTAGCTCCGAGCTAAAGCCCCGGCTTCTTCTCCCCCTCCCCAAGCGGCCCGGCCGGAGATGCGTGGAAGATGTCGGTGTCGGGGCTGAAGGCCGAACTGAAGTTTTTGGAGTCTATTTTCGATCCAAACCACGAACGATTTCGGATTATCGACTGGAAGCCCGACGAGCTAAGCTGTCAGTTCAACGTAACTGGGGAGAAGCTGCTGATTATTCACTGCAACATAACGGTCAGTACGCTAGCGGCGATTGACGTGTTTATTAGGGGTGGGGTTAGCAGGTAAGCTAAAGTTAGCCGTGAAAATTGTTGGACAAGTAGCCTACTCCGTGCAAATCCTGTGTACTTGTTGTTGTGTCTACACTTAAGATTCACGACCAAATATTTAGATGGATAAAATAGATAGTTTACTGATCCACAAGGGAATTCACTTTTAGCATTCAAATTAACGAGTTTTGACTCTGTACATTTTATATACCGTACATACATTCAGAGGATATGTAAGCAGGGGAGTTTGATCTCCCGTTGAAACTAAAACTACTTCTCATAACTAAACACACACGGTCTACTGGAAAGACTGCCACTCGCGTCACTGCTGTTGACCACAGATGTTCACACAGGTTAATTGCCTTCTCGTGGAAAAGCGTTCAATTTTTCGGCTTGCCTCTGGCATAGATAGATGATCAAAAATACATTTTTAGTAAAAAAGTAAATTAAGATTTCATATGACCAATGAAGTGAAATACAGCGTTTCTTATGGCACACATGATCATGTCTCACACTGGTTTAAAGTATATTACATTGGTGTAGCTGCCTGTGACCAAAGCAAACTCACTAAAATGCAAGCCATGGACTCAAACTTGCATTATTTTTATGTCTCCAGGAGTCATATCCATCAACACCACCTATTTGGTTCGTGGACTCTGATGATCCGAGCTTGACACAAGTGTTGGAGCGTCTGGAGGATGTGAGAAAAGGCAGTACCTTGGTAAATATTACCACCATATTATGCAGAACCCTTTAGTGTCTACCCGCTGTATCGCATGATTGAATTGAGTGAGTCGGAGTGACTTGTTACCAATGCGTGGGCGGATGCACCTTGTTTTCAAAAAATTCTTTCAATTTCTTTTTGCGGCGGGTATCAATTGACCCATAGACTGACACTAGTCCACCGCCTGTTTCTTAGGAACCGCTGAGTTATTGGCGAGAAGAAAAAAAAAAGCGATGATGATGGACAGTATCATCGCGTTGTGTGAAAGATTGTTGACACACTTATGAATGGGCAATCAGATTTATCTGATCTCATACCAATGATTTCAGGGGATACTTTCAAGTATGTTCTTCTACTTCATGGGGTAAAATCAAAAGTGGCGTATGTTTTGACCAGCATGTTAGTTGAGGCTAATGTGACAATGAAGAGCCACATGTTGCAATAATCCAGTAGAGGTTTGACAGGCTGGCGAGACTCCATGAGGGTTAACCTCTAAATGTCATATGTCGGGCCCATTGTATACCAAGGAGGACAACCTGCTCCAATTTTAGGAGTAGTGTTGCCCGAAAAGCCAATTAATGAGCAAAATACACTAGACTTCAGTGAACATCCAAGGGTTAACTAATGCAAAGGGTTTACATGAAAGCAGATGTGGAAGCTAATCTACTAACGGGGTGCAACCAGGAGCATCTGCCAAATTCACTAAATTGCCTCGCAGTTAATTTTGCACATTGCTGGAGGAATAAATGCAAATTGATTAATTTAGCATGCGCCAAGTGACATCAGTCATGAGACAAGAATTATGCTGGCTGATTATTTTTAAATTGCGTGTCTGATGGGCATGTGCAACAGCACACAAAGTGGCGTAAGCGTAGCACAGGTAAAATGAGATCCAGCGCGACAGTTTCTTTGCTCATGTCTTACAGTTTACAAATGCAAACAAAAATGATTGCAACGTGTCGTTTATTCAGCAATGGAATATTCTTCTTCTAATTAATTGAAGAGCTGACTTGGAGCCAGTCACATGAAGGAGTCATGCCATATCGCCGATGACAAAAATCTCTTCCATGTGTTTGGGTCATTTGAGTGCACTGTCAATCGATGCTGGTCTTTCCCAGAGCGGGTGTGCTTTTTCAAATGTTATACACGTTACGCAGGAAGCACAAATCCAATTGCCACACACTTGGGATAAGTCGAATCAAACAAAGCACGCGTTTGTTGGCTTCCTGTTAGAGGAATCTATGGGCGAAATTGTATCATGTTTAAAGTTTCATTTGATCTGTGCACGTTGAAGCGTCTGGGTGCGTAATTCGCACCCCCAAATTCCTGTTCAGAAGGTGCCGGCCATTTGGGCGGAGGGCTGTTGCAGCCCACACCACAATTAACACATCAAGGCGGGTGGGCGATCAGAGGAGAGAGGGCCAGATCCGGTCACAAAGGGGGAACGAGTAATTTGGGAACAGCGGTTGAACAACAAAAGACGATTTGAGGACACCCGTCGCGCCCAGGCGACATTTGTCGTCCGCAAAGTCTGCGATATGTTGATACAGTGTAGACCAGACCGAAAGGCGCCAAAGTGCCGCTGGTTCAAAGCGCACACCCAGGTAACCAATCACCACCGAGGGGCCGGACCAGGGGTGCGGTATGCAAATATGGGGGGCAGTGTTATTCTTGTATTTTGCATATGTCACAATAAAGGTTCGAACTCGAGGAGGGGGGGGCTCTGAGCGTGATCACGGAGCAACTAAACCGTCGTTCGCTCTCAGAGATCCGCTTCCGTCAGTATTGAAGACAATTTTCCTGTGTGCCGAGTCGTTTCTTTAACCTTGTCCGAGAAAATCTCTGACACTTCACCAAATATAGTTTTATTTTCTGTAACTTCGTAATTGGTTTGCTTTGCTTCCACTACCAATTTCATTTCCCTCTTTTAAAATGTCATTTTGCACTTGCAGTTCTCTTTCAAATAATCTCTGATGAAACCTCATCAGTGCTACCGAATGCGCCAAATCCCCCCCCCCCC